>NW_010312689.1:0-11239 GCF_000700745.2 Antrostomus carolinensis
CAGGAAAAAATATGCATAGTTTATTGGGAAGTATGTGATATTCCAATAAGAATGTTGAAAAGGCAGCTGAGGAGGTAGGAAATGGTCTCCCCAGGTTCTTTTAAGACACATACATCAGGTTTGTTCAATGTAAACAAGCAGGGAACTCAGAAATAAACTTTTTTTGTTTGTTGTAATACTATGTGGCCAGCAGGTCGAGGGTGGTGATTCTCCCCCTCTACTCAGCTCTTGTAAGGCCCCACCTGGAGTACTGCATCCAGTTCTGGAGCCCCCAGCACAAGAGGGACATGGATCTGTTAGAACAGGTCCAGAAGAGGGCCACGAGGATGATCCGAGGGCTGGAACACCTCTCCTATGAAGACAGGCTGAAAGAGCTGGGGCTGTTCAGCCTGGAGAAGAGAAGGCTCTGGGGAGATCTTATAGCAGCCTCCCAGTACCTGAAGGGGGCCTATAAGAAAGCTGGGGAGGGACTTTTCGTTAGGGCAGTTAATGACAGAACTAGGGGGAATGGCTTTAAACTGAAAGAGGGTAGGTTTAGATTAGATATTAGGAAGAAGTTCTTTAGTGTGAGGGTGGTGAGACACTGGAACAGGTTGCCCAAAGAGGTTGTAGATGCCCCCTCCCTGGAAGTGTTTAAGACCAGGGTGGATGAGGCTTTGAGTAACCTGATCTAGTGTAAGGTGTCCCTGCTCATGGCAGGGGGGGTGGAACTAGATGATCTTTAAGGTCCCTTCCAACCCAAACCATTCTATGATTCTATGATTCTATGTGCTTTTTCAGCTCGCTCTTTACCTAGTGACATTACTTTGTAATTTCCAACCAGAACTTCCCACAAGTTTCCACAATTCTGAGCTCAAAACTTGGTTGTGTTTGGAGCAAGAAAGTCACTTGCCTTGTTAAAGCAAACTGGTTTTGCTATTTCAGTTGAATGCCACCCAAAAATGCTTTCATTTTAAAAGATATGCTCAATCATTCAGTCTCTGATAGATTAGACTAGAACACACTATTTCAGTCGGAAGGGACCTACAATGATCATCAAGTCCAACTGCCTGAACAATTCAGGGTTGACCAAAAGTTAAAGCCCATTATTAAGGACATTGACAGGCTTGGGGCATAGACCACCTTCCTAGGAAGCCTGTTCCAGTGTTTGATCACTCTCTCGGTAAAGAAACGCTTAACAGAGCTAGGAAATGTATTGTCCATAAACAACACGACAGCAGATTACACGCAAATAGCAAATTATCAAACCTTCTCAATGCTGCAGTACAGACCTGTCTATTAATTTACACTGTGGTATTTCTTACTGGTCTGTGTAAACATGGAGCAAAATGAATGTAAATCTGGCAATAATTTATAGATTGCTTTTCAATGAAAGCTATTGAGTCTCTGTATCATAAGAAATCATCAGTTTGGCATTTGCTGAATTTTTAATTCATTGTGATTTCTAGCTTCAGGAAGGAGCTGTCTTGCACAGTAACTCATAGAGATGAATATGCTTAAATATCCACAGCTCGCTTCTCCTCAAAAACACCAATATTTCACTCATGCTTACAAGACGTGAGGAATTCTGCAAGCTAAAGCACTGTATTTGCTGTTTAAAAGACTGCTTTCAGCTGCTTCTAGCACAGTAATCTTTCTGAATTCTGTAGGCATGAGGTGTCACTGAGATGAAGTGTTATACCTATTCATGTCAATGTGCACATCGTATTATCTTCTATAATCATTCCAAGGATTCATGTCAAGAATGACATACAAAAAACCGTGCAACTCACTAGGAGCTGCAGTAAAGAACACTGTATTTTCCAATACACTGCTCAGAATGTGAGTAATTCCCTATGCTGGGATATTGCTTTATTATTATCATTATTTTCATTCCAGCAAATTCACTGTCCTTAATGGTTTCAGCTTGCAGCACAAACTTGCCTCATGCATTTTGTAGCCGGTCTGGGTAAAACTGGACAAAACCCACTGTATTCATTATTCACAGTGTCTTTTAAGACAGGACCATCAGAATTTCACTGATGGGTAAAAGGTTTTTTTCTACCAACAAATGAAACTGACTACACAATTCAACTCTTTTCCTGCAGCGTGTTCGTTAACAGCAGTGTGTGAAGATGTATTTGAGATGATTCATTATAAGGTTCAAACCTTAAGCCACAGCCCAACCTTACAGGAATGGCAAGAAGGCACAAACCCAGAGGAGAGGTGAGAGAGACACAGAGTGATTTCATTTACTAATTCTTTTCTTGAAATGAGTCACAAGGACCTAGAGAGATCATTCAGCCCCTTCTATAGTAAGGCAGTTTCAGCTTTGCCCTTCCTGATCTATTTTTATGTAAACCTCTCTTAAGAGCACCCCATGGCAGACACACTACAGTTTGCCAGGAAACATGTTGCAGAGTTCCAGTCTCCTTTCCATGACATATTTCTTTTTCCCCATAATATCCAACCTCAATCTTTACCTTAACTTAAACCCATACTACTTAGGTCCCCTAATAAGTACATAGGAAAAAAACCCAAACATTAATTCTTGCAGCAAAACTCATGAAGTAATCTTACTACTCATCTTGGCAGAGATAAAGACTCAGCTGGAGTACTCTAACCAGTTCTGGCTCTCACTGTCTAGTAAAAATCCAGACTGACAGAGCTGAGAAATCATCTCTGAGAATGACCAGAGGTCCTATCACACCTAACTACACTGCCAGCTTCTTCCTCATCTCAAGGCTGCTGCCTGGCTCCTTAATCACTGCTATCAGTTATGTCAACAAATTACCTCTGTAACAAAGATGATGTGGTGAGTTGTTAGAACTTTCAGCCCTTGCAGAACCATCAGTCAGCAGCTTTCCCTCTTTACAGAGCAGTGGACCATTGCACAATCGAGGTTATACAAACAGGTACCAACATTAACACAAGTTAAATATAATTACCCATTTCAAAATTTAAAAGGGGACTGTTTCAGCAACTAAAACTCTTTTCATCAGGACATGACAGTTTACAAAACACAACATGACAAACGGACAAATTTGGGGTGAAATATTAAAGGACTGTACAGAGAACTTGCTGCTTCCTAGCTTTGCACAGCTGTTGGAGGCCTTGGTGCTCCATGGAAGTGTAGTGTTATGGTAGCATTCAGTTTATGGTCGGACTTGATGATCTTAAAGGTCTTTTCCAACCACTACAATTCTGTGAAAAGGAGCATTCCCCAGCCAAGTAGCCTGATTGTCCCCAGATCAGAAAAGTTAGGATTTCTGCTCTCCTTGTCACAAACCAGCATTGCAGCCACCCATGAAGACTCTGGTGAGCACTGGAGGCTAGGACTAAAATGAAACAGTAGTTTACAGCTCCTTAGCTCAATTTCATTTTGAAATTACAATGATGGATTGAGCTTCTGAGCTCAGATACACAGGATTTAGACACCCTTAGGGCTTTAAATAGTACAAATGATACCCTTAATTGCATCCTGGAGCGCTTGGCATTTTTGTAGAAGGATGGTTGCTATTTTATCTTTTAAAGGATGGAAAAACACTTGGAATTCTTTGCCCTTTTTAAGCTGTTAGTCTCAGAGCCCTTAGCCATGAGCCACTTTGTATTCAAATCACAGGGACAACAAAAATACCTTGATGTTAGCTAGAAAATAAAAAAAAGGCGCTTTGCAACCTGACTTGCTCTTTTCCACCTAACCATGGGCCAAGCCTCCTGCTGGCAGTCCATCAGATCCTGACACCCAGACACACGCTGGCTCAACTGCTTTCACTCAGCAAGAGCAAGAAGCTAAAAAGAAAGTTTGGAGAACTTACTCTGTGCACACTGACAGGTCTCAGCACTTGCATCAGACACATTTACCCTTTATTGATTAGCACTGCGAGTAAGAGTGATCCTAGTGAAGCTGTGAGGGCTGGTTGGGGAGCAAGGCTGTGCACCACATGGATCTGAGTTGTTGAGCCTGGAGAAAAGGAGACCTTCTGGCTCTGTCCAAGTCCCTGAAAGGAGGGTGGAAAGAGGTGGGGGTGGGTCTTCTCCCAAGTAACAGGAGATAGAACAAGAGGAAATGGCCTCAAGTTGCACCAGGGGAGGTTCAGGTTGGATATCAAGAAAAATTTATTCACTGAAAGGGTTCTCAGGCACTGGGAAGGGGCCACGTAAGGACGTGGTGGAGTCCCCATCCCTGGAGGTGTTTAAAAGACGGGTAGATGGGGTGCTCAGAGATCTGGTTTAGCAGTGGACAGGTATGGTTGGACTCGATCTCAAAGGTCTTTTCCAACCAAACCATTCTATGATTCTATCTCATCATTACAGATTATTTTGCACTCCGTGTCATACGCAGGAGTCAGGAGCAAGCTTAACCAATGCACGGCCTAACAACTAGGATTAGCAGCAGGAAGTTATAGAACATTAGATTAACGAGCTAAAGCTATCAAACTCAGAACAGGAACAATTGGGAAGAATCCAAGATTCACAGCCAAGGACCAGAGTCCCACAAAACCAGTTGCCAGAAATAAATGTCTACTGTACCAACAAAAAAAGGGAATAGAAAAAATAAATTCCTTTTTAAAACACATGACTTGGGGACTGGAAGAAAGAAAAAAAATAAAAAGGAATGACAACCTCCTGCTCAGAAGCAACAGTACATAAAAAGCTAATGCACAAGCAGGAAGAATTTGACAGCTTTTTTTCCTCCTTTTTTCCTTTTTTTTTTTTTTTTTTAAAGAAAATAGTTGTGTGGAATCCAACTGAGGGAAGCCCACAGAGCCAGAAAATAAAGTTGATAGAAGTTCTCAATATTTTTCTTTTATTCTGACAAAATCCTTTCTGCTGCTTATAGCTCCTGATGTAGACACCTTGTGAAAGCAACGCTCTGGTATTGCCTTAAACATAACATGGGTAAGATCTGGATACAAGGAGTAAACAGCCATTTTAGTTTATTTGTTTCCTGTTGCTTACACAAATGTGAACATCATCTCTCTTGGCTGTGTCACTGTTAAATCCTAACTTTGATTCCAAGAACAGATTAGCATTTAAGGGGGAAGGGATTTTTGTTTATTTGTTTGTTTTTGCAGGGAGGTCATTTTAAAGGTGAGTATTTTAGGGGGGGGGGGGGGGGGGTGCGGAGGGGAGGGAAAACAAAGCAAAACACACACAGAAAACAAGCAAACAAAAAAACCACACTAAAACACATCAGAACCTCAGTGTTTATGGATAATTTTGTTATCTGACATCCTTGGTATTAAATAAAAGGCCAGTCTTGCACAAGGTAAAATACACTCCAAAGCAGGAGTCACAATTTCAATTTCTTCTCAATTCATCAAACAAAACAACCAAAAAAACCCAGATAAAAATTGAACTTTCACCTTTCTTCATAAAACATGAATACAAACACTAACTACATAAGCAAGGAAAGGCAGCTGGAGTATCATTCCTTGCAAAGAGTTCTCAGATTTCCAGCTCTATTTCAATTTATCTTTTATGCATGAAGCACACTTACTTCTTTCCCCCCACCCTCCCCAAACTTACGAGGCAGTGAGCATTCGTGTTTATTCACAGTAAATCCTTCTGCATTATTATATGCACAACTGTAAGAGATGCCTAGAGTGTAAGATGTTTGTCTGTATCTGTATTTTGTAACTGAAAATAAAACAGAAGAGCCAGATCATTAAAACTAAATCCCTACAAGCCAAATCTAGAAAGATGATTCATTATCTAATAATATTTCAGAAATATCAGGAAATGGAAACAAATGGACCTACCCTGTCCTGTAAAACTCATATCAAATGGCATTCCCACAGGGAGTTCTACTCATGGATTAAAATGGTAGAGGACAGAACACCTCATTGTTTTGGCCCCATCACAGACACTCTAATGAATCTCCCTTTTCCATGGGATACTGGGGGGAACAGTATGTTCTCAGTCCATTATTGTTGTGCAGGTATTGACTGAAACTATAAATGACACGAGTGGCAGAGGGCACTTACTAAGTGTCACCATTCCCACTGCATACACAAGTGACAGGAAAGGAGAGAGAAGAGGGAATTAAGATTAAAAAGAAAGAGAAGGAAAGGAGGAAATTGATTCTTCGTCTTGCAGCAGATTCTCTTTAAAATGGCTCACCTTCCAGATGCTCCCCAACCACAGCAATTGGCAGATGGCAACTACTGCAGATGGATCAGCACAGATGAGACACACATACAGCTGCGAATAGCTGGCTCGGCAATGTTTGCTTTTCCTTCTGCCAGCCACACTCACAGCACTTTTTGAGAGTGGGTGACAAAGTAGGAGAAGGATTTCCCAAACTCATGGCAGAGGAAGAAGCCTTCTGTTAATCTCACTTTCTTGTTATCCTGAGTGCATTGATAGTACATGACATTTTGCTCTGAAATATACTATACTAAAAATATATATATATACTAAATATACTAATAATATATATACTAAAAATGCTCTAAGATGTATTAAAGATACACTTTGCCATCTATTTATTCATGTGTGTGATTAAAGAACATTTATTAGACACAAATCTGGTGTTAAGTTCCCCTCATTCTTACAGACTGCCACTCAGTTCTTACAAAACCACCACAAAACGCTACAAGTTTTAATCCAAGTTCTGCACTAGCAACTCCTCCACTTCAGAGGAAATGAGAAAGAGGAAATAGCAGGCTGTGAAACAGCAAGTCCTCTAAGGTCAGTATTGTAACGTGATCACAAAGGCAAACTTGGGTGTGCATCAATGAAACCAATGACACAAGGACCACAATTTGAAACCACCTAAGTGACTGTGGAAATCAATCCATAAAACATGCTGCAGTATTTCTTATCCTTCTGATTTTTTTTTCCAGTTTCTGTCTTTATAATGAATTTTACTGAATTCTTTGTGTCATCAAGATATATTTGTCTAGGTAAGGCCTCTGCTTAGCAGGCTAACAGTTCCTCAGTAACAGAGATGCTAATAACTATACCTAACCAGAGTATGGTTTGAATGATTTGATTGATCTTAATCGCAGTTTGCCTTTTAAATGGTTGAATATCATTTAAAAGGCAAACTGTGATTAAGATCTATTTGTTTTAATAGCATAAGAAACCAGCACAGCACATTCTCCCATATTTTGAAAGAGCACTCTGAGTAAAGACCATACCAGACTCTGCTCAGAGGCTCTGATATTTTGAGAGCAAGGATTCATATTTGCATGCTTACTTTACATATACAAGCTTCAAGCCTGTTAAGTGTTAATATCTGCTAATAGACACATTTTGCCCTAATTATGGAATGTAATTCCTTGGAGATGTGCATTCATTCTGTTATAATGTCTACAATCACATACCCTACAAGAAAGTGCAGCTGACAAACCCTGCCCAGGTCCAGGCTCTCTCAGACAGACCATTTCTGGAGCTCAGAGTTTTCCTCACCTTTTCCCCTGTTCAGTCACATCCAGCTGCTGGAATTTCAATCATAACAAGAGTCCTTTTCCCTCCCTCTTGGTTAATAACATCTCATATAGACAGAAGTGCTCTGTTGGTGGACAGGACTGCTAATGTCACATTTAGAAAGTTGGGATACATCTTGTCAGAAGAGGGGGAACAAGGTTTTTCTGTGCCAGCCTGGCTGCAAAGAGGCAATTTTCACTAAATTGGGTTGAATTATTAAGATGGAAAAAGGTTATGTGATAGAGAGGACCATATGTGTCGATACGCAAACAGTAATACTAATCTATTTGTTACATAAAACCAGAAAGCAGAGAGACATTTCGGAGGAAGAATGAAAAAGTGATGATTTAACCATTACAGGATGAGCTGCTCTTGTTTGGAAATACAGATGTGTTTCTGAGACTGTCATAGTCCTTGAGATGTTCCTTAAAAGTTGTATTCAAAAGCAAACAATTGGGGGAGATGCTACAGCACATCACTACTATTTCCAGTGCACGAGGGAACGGGAGGAATGCATGAGCTGATGTCCTTAGTTATCACGTAATGGCACACACACATATTTAGTGGTGTTTTAAACATGTGCAGAGAGCATCTCTAACAATTCAGAATGAACAAGCTGTCCATAAGCTGTTAAACTGACTTGCTTAATAAACTTAATTCCTAAACAAGCTTGCCAGGCAGATCTGTCAGTGATTTATGCACCTCAGAGTATATAAAAGACTTGTCTCTGGGGATGTTCTTATATAAAAGGGGTTTTTTTTTAGTATCCTGTAAATCCATCTGTGCTATTTCCAGCACTTTGACCGTGGGGTCAGATTTGTGACAAGTTTTTGTTAATGTAAATCACAGGAGATTCTACTGATGTTCAGTTTTAGATTACTAATTTGTGTACCCTTAGATTGGCAGGGGGGGGTGATCAGAATTAAAAAATAATCTAATAATAATTAAACAGACACCTAAATCAATTCAAACACAGATATACCACATCCATGAAGTAAATGCATGCACTACCCTTGTCTCATACATGGGTTTATCAAGTCAAATGAAATAATCCTGTGATTTTATTAAGAGTGCATATTTTTACTAAGAATACATTTCATAAAACTGTCTGAAAACATATTTGAGGATCTACATCAATATGTTTAATAAGTTAAGAACAGTGCATAAATAAGAATTTTAAGCCTTAGCAATGAAATATTTAAAATCTCTCCGGTGTGAATCTATGACTTCTCCCTTGGTCAGTGGGCACTTTCCTTCCTTCCTTCCCTATTCAAGGTGTTCCTGTAAAAACCACCACTGGGTTTTTGTGGAACTTTTAACTCTCTTCCACACAAAATTCTTTAGTCAGTATTAACTGTAATTGAGGGTTTGGAAATTGCCTGTGCACGGTGGCTCTATTAAGGCACTTAATTAGGTAGGGCCAAATTCAACCAAGCTACGGGCCAGAAGCAAGATCAGTTCTGTCTCTTGCTAATATATCTTTTGAGGTTGTCCTCTATAGAGGAGTCATCAGCAGACTACTGCCAGCCTCATCTCCAGGCTGTTTTCCTTCCCATGCACAACTTACCATGTCTCAAAGCAGAAGAGACATTTGCTTTTGCAAGAGAACACTTATTTTTTTTTTAACCTTTTGGCCAGGGACACAGTTTAACAAATTTCTCTTTATATGCAACACTTTGCACACAGCTCCAGAATTTTTATGTCCAGAACAGCCAGACTGCTGAGCAAACACACAATTAGGAAATTATTTAAAAGACTTAGCTAGGAGAACTAAGCAACTCTTAAGAAGAGATACTCATCTCATGCAAATACATATTTTTTTTTTAAAGGTGTGGGGTTTTTTTACTATGTCCAATATATTGACTAAAGCACAGTATGTGAGAGAACAGAATGTCTATTCTGCAAGCTAAATGCACAAATATGATTTCTTAAAAGGAAAATATAAAAAAACCCCTAAACCAACATACTGGTGTAGTTGATTTGGAATCAAATAGAATAATTTTTAAATGTGTATATCTGATATTCGTGCTTCTGTCTAAAATTCAAGTATATATTAATACATGGGTAAGTAATTGCAATTATACAGCTTGTATCTCCTGTTTTCACATCTCTGTCTCTTCAGACTAAACAAACAAATTGTGCTGGACTTCAACCTAATCTTTTCATACTTTTGAAGTTTTGTCAAAACAAGAGTTTTATGTTCTTAGGACTCAGTTCTGCAGTGCTTTCACAAGGGAGAAGCTCAGCTCATTGGAGAAATGTTTTTTGATTCACTGAGCTCACACGCACAGTGACTGTGTGGATGTTTGCAGAGGCTGGTTCCCTAACCAATGCAGTTATTTTTTTTTTCCCTTCAAAAGCGAATTTCTTTACCTTTTCATATTTACATTCCCAGCACATATTTACCCTGAAAGCTTAGACATGAACTGTCAAACTTCATTACTGAACATGTTGATGCAAGTCTGGGCACAGTCCTTCAGAGTTTTCCCTGAATGAGGAGTGCCTAATTTATGTCTCTATTCACGATCTCTGAAGGCCTTGTAGCATCATCTCCAGTAAAAGGATGAAGACAGCGCCTTCAACAAATTCCAGGTAATCAGAGGACTGAAGAGACTACATTGATCCTTTTCACCACAGGCAAATTCCTGCCCTGCCCAAGCTCTAGCAGCTGGATAAGGGCTCTGGGGAAGAAGAGCTGATGATCAGATTTAATTCTTGGTATGCATTTTAGTTCTTGGGATGCATTTGTCTATGTTGCATATATTGCAGACAAAATTCCCCTTGGAATATAATAAAATAAATCAAAACCTCTTGGGGGGGGAATAAAAATCAGAAAAAAAACCCAGAAAAACAAGGCAGAGCTGACACTGACGTTAAACAAGAGTGACTGCTTGCCCCTATCAAGTACTACAGATCATCTCTACCAGAGCAAACAGACAGGCGCTGAGAGCTGCTAAAACGCTAGCAAGCACAATATCATTCTCACAGGACACAGTTATCCTCCTAATCTCTCCTGTTGTATTCATACAACTTGAATTCTCTAGCCAATTCTGTGGCAGGGTTGTTTTGCTTTGTCTTACCAACTTCCCCCCCCCTCAATTTATAACAACTGTATTTTGCCAATAGACCTGAACTTACCCAACGATTTGACTCAGAATTTTTATTTGCCTTAAAACAACTACAGAAGCATTCCAGGTACAGCTATCCTCCAGTCCTCCCACCATTTATAAGAAAAAAACATAACAGATAGAAATTTTAAGGAATAAGGAACATAAACCCATTTAAATCACTTCCACCTTACATTTTACGATACAGTTGTGAATTATGTTCTTTTTCCATTTGTGAAGAGCATAGAACAGATGGTAAAGGCTGAGTTTAAGAGGCTGTACCCATTAAAATAACCTACACGGCCCAGAGATTTTTCACAAAATGACAGCATTTGTTTATTTTTAGAGGATTTTTGCTTTAATGAAATACTCTGAATGGAGGCTGCACTTCAGAGTATGTTGGATGCCCCCTCCCTGGAAGTGTTCAAGGCCAGGTTCAAGGCTTCGAGCAACGTGGTCTAGTGGAAGGTGTCCCTGCTGCTGGCGGGGGGGTTGGAACTGGATAAGCTTTAAGGTCCCTTCCAACCCAGGCCAGTCTGTGATTCTATGTTTGTTATACCATGGGATTCACAGTAACAAGTTTTTGCAGTAATTGTAAAGATGACATATGTTTTTTGTGTATGTGCATGTGTAAGGGATTGGATGCACACATACTTGGAAAGGTTTATGTTTGGAGATTGAGAGAGGTAAAGCACTGGTTAAAATGACATATGACT
>NW_010312689.1:11249-82016 GCF_000700745.2 Antrostomus carolinensis
CCTGCTGCTGGCTGGTTTATTTTGTGCACCTGCTGTTTGGAAAAAATATTTTTTTTTTTCTTTTTCCTTTTTTTTTTTTCAGTAATAGGATTATAGTGCCTAGCAGGCTTGCAAAAAATATCGCTCCAAGCCTCTCCCCTTACTCTGCCTACGTTAACGCCATCCCAGCCCCAAAACACAGACTCTATTTCAGATCCTGACAGGTAGTTATTAAAGCAAGGAAGATGCTACAACACATTACTACGTAGGAGTCAGAAGATTTAAACCAACAGGTACTGAAAAGAGAGTTTATACCCCCCCTCCTTCTTTTTTTTTCAGTATTCTTTTAAGTCTTGAAATAAAAATGCTGTGTTGCATGGCACCTGAGACCCTCGTTAACATTATCAACTGGTTTATTCTCTAATTGTAAAAAGTCTTATTCAGTTCAGATTAAACCCACTCAACATAATGACTCAGGGCCCCCTTAAATTTTTCAACTCCTGAGCTGGAAATATATTGATGCAGAAGTCACGTATGCAAAGGATAAGTACAAAGTCTAAGGACTATTAAATACATGATAAACCTTTAGGGCAAAGCAGTTGCATCCAATCTTTGTTAGCAACAGTATGGAAAAATCTTTATAGAAGGAACAAAAGAAGTTGCACCTCATGTTTCAGCTTCAAGGCTGGAAGCAGGGGATGTTTCAGCTTCAAGGTGGAAATACTTCTCATTCTCTTCAGGTAAAAAATATTCACCTGGAGCTCCTAAGAAATTTTTTACAGTTTAGGTATATTTTCTATTACCCCAAACTAACAAAAAAATGGATTAAGAAATAGTCAGTTCAACTACTAAAATGTCATGATTCATATAAAAAATGACTATATCTGTAGAATTTAACTCTTACTAGAAGCTATTGGTAGAAACTTATTTTTTCAAGTTTAGACTCTGAATTAAAGATATTTTTTTTAATGGAGTTCTTTCTGATATAATTGAGAAGTTGCTCAGATTGTGAGCACAAATTCAGGAGACCAAACATGGCATGTACATACAGAACGCAGCCCTTCAAGACAAATCTGGCCCCAAGTCTTGTTTCCTAAATGCTCAGAGGAAATACACCTTTCTAAAAGGTATTTCTGGCTATAGCACATTTCAGAAAAAGTATATTGTACACCTCAGGAAAGTAAGTAGATAATATCAATCCTATTCTTGCCTTCCAACATAGTTTTAAATGTAAAAAAAAAATGCTGTATTTGTATAAATAAACAGTCAAAACAGAGAGAAATTCCATATTTTGAAGAACTAATACAATATAAAGCTACTACAAAAGCCTGTTATCAGACCCTGGATGCTATTAGAAAGGAATGCTTTTAAATAACCATCTGATTAAAAAAAAAAATTCCTTAAATAGCAGGATTTCATAAGCACACTGCCAATAATTTTACAAGGATCTTGTTAAAGATTAACCTTACCATGTAACCACCGCATCTTTAAGAGAATAAATAATCTCTATTGTTAAATGATTTCCAGATAAAGAAATTCAACTGCTAAAATGTGTACGCTGAAACAGGTCAAGTAATCTCCATTTTCACCATTAACTTGTGCACATGTGAAAGTGACAGGATGCTTTCTTATTAGTTGTAATCTGTAGCTACATATATTTCCATGGTTTTCTCCCACATTTCCCCTTGAAGGTGAGTTCAGATTTTTTTTCAAACAGAAATAAGAGCAAAGAAGAGTATGCACCCCCAATCTGCAAACCCAGAAAGATTATTCACTTTAGTAAATAAAAAAAATTTAACCCAAGTTGTGTTCTAAATAGCACCTTGCCTTGCTAGAAAGTGGAGCAAGCCAAACCACCAAAATAAATAACACCAAAATAAATAACACCAAATTAATGGAAACCAAAGCAAAACAGCCATTTAAAAGACAGCAGAAGGTAAACCACTCGCACACTGTCACATTCTGCTTTCACTTCCACTGCCTGGGATTAAACACAAACTTCTGACAGAAAATTCAGATTTATAATGTTTTGGTTACAGAACTATTTGTAAAAAAAGGCGGGGGGAAGCATGTGTACAGGTCTCTGCAGAGGACAATATCCTATGCGATACCTTAAAACCATCTACTGCGTAATTTAGGAATAAATTATGTTCTGCACAGAGCTAGTGGACTATTCTTTCCTGCACAAGTTTCCTTCAAACCATTGCCACACATCTACAGATTTTATTACTTGGACCCACTCAAATTAATCAGTCACTTTTCCCAGAAAACTTCTCCAAACTCTGGCATAAATTACGGACAGCTGAGGAGATGTGTGCACAAAACACAGCTCTCAATAGGCATTTAACCTTTTGTTAACCAATGTGCCAGCAGAAAGGACATTTGTTGGTTTGTTGTTTGTTTTTGTTTTTTTTTAAACAGATGCTATAACAGTCTCTTGTTTCACAGAAAGGAAGTTTGTTTCCCACTGGCACTAATAATACTGCTGTCCATCAGGAGCTTGAGTCATAACCATGACTCACCTCTCCCCTCACCATTAAATCGGGTTCTCCTTCAGATTCTGCTCCTGTTTCAGCGACAGGGACGAAAGCTGCATGGAGGTAGAGCTATAGGGCGACAGGATGGGAAGTTTGCTCATCTGCTTACTAAATTCCTACAAGTTAAAATTAACACGCATCATTAGTGTTCCTTTCTGCATAGGTAAACAACAGCAGAAATCAGCCTTTAATTAGTTATGCACGGTAAAAAAAACCAACATGCAAACAGTAGTGGTGTCCTGCAGGGATAACATTCAAGCAGCACTTTGTCATTTTGGAAGGTTCCATTATAAGCAATCCCAGGAATTAATTAACAAAAAGCTAGAAATTCCACACACTTTACAACATCTGTACGCTAAACTTACTGCTACACTTCCCCAAAAAACCCCTGTTCTCCCCCATTTTTACATTCCTAGATTTCCATAGTTCTCTGACACACAACCACGAGGAGGAGGTCATTAACCCAAAGAGCCGTTCAGGAAACTAATTTTTTTCCCCATCCTTAGTGCTAAAATTAGCAGTGAACTAACAAAAATATCATTGATCTGCCTTTCTGGGCAGGAAGCACATCTTCTTTTTGAAATATCATGTGATCTTCTCTTTCCAAACAAAACCATTTTTGCAGTTTCCATTTACAGGATATGAACAACCCAATTAAAAAAAAAATAAATAAATCATTAATTCTAGATTCTGGCATTCAATTATCTGTCAGTGGAACAATCCTTGGTTTGCTTAAATGCAGAAAGAACCAGACAGTTGTGAAAAAAGCATTTTATCTCATTTTTTCAGATAAGAAAAAGTTATTTGATGCAGGTCACAAATGAGACATTTCTACAGCAGGAACAGAATCCAAAATACTTCGTTTCCAGACTCCTACTCTGACCACTTCACTATGCTCCCATGGCTTTAAAAAAAAACCCAAAAAAACAACCCAAAACCCACAATAGCACATCAGCAGCCATTGCCCAGCCAATTTTGTTTAAATCACTGCTTCTCACTTGGTGATCTAATCAGGACAGCAGTCAGGCCTGCTCTGCTCGTGACTCCTGCAGCGCTCGGCTCAACAGGAGCTGCAGCATAATGCACATTTATAATGGATGGTTGAATCAAAAATAAAGGTAAGCTATTTGTCTGAAACATTCATCTTATTTATTCTACGTTCATATGCTTGCATAGGAGGTCTCCTAAGTGGTTGTTTGAGACCCAAGTCAGAGAGAGGTGTATGATAAGCAAAGCCAACAAATACTCTTACTGATTATCCCGAGTGTGTGCCTTGGCATTTCCCTGCAATGAGAAATTCAGAAAGTAAAACTGAAAAATTTCAGTTTACCCTGGCATCTTCAAAGAGAAATAGTAATGCTTAAAACAGAAGCATTCCTGGTGCTCTATGAAAACAATTTGATAACGTACCAGCACGAAAAAACCCCTCCATCTTTCAAGTGTGCAGAAACAGTCCCAGCTCTGGTGACCACAATTATTGCAACAATAAAGAGAAACAACCTCAAAATACCGTTCCTTTTAACAAGGACAATATCCCACAGCGTATGTACACACAGACACACATGTATACACACACAGAGCCCTCAAAAGATTGGTGCCCAAGTGTTTGGGCAACTGGGTGGTTGTTTGGGCATCTGAATAGTTATTTGCATATCATTAAATACTCATAGTAATCTGTGGTTAGATACAGTAAAAGGAATTTTAGCCATTCAGTAAATAAACTCACTAAAGATTCCTGGAGCTAAATACAAAGTGCTGATTTCCTACAGATCTATATTCCTTGAGTAACATCTACAATACAGGTTCAGCGAGTTAGATTTGATGGCTTATATTCATCAAGATGTTTATTTTTTGACCTCTTGGGCACTACAGGGCAATGATCTCTCACTTTCTGGTGACTCCAGTCCTACAGTACATGATTTTGAGGGCTGCTCTGCCTGGGAAGGGTACTGAACACCTGGAATTTGCAGTAGGCAGCAGAAAGCTATAGTCAGGCAAAACTATATTAAATAACAAGAGTGTCCACGTGGACAATTACTCTGGAATTACCAGTGTGTTGTAAATTCACACACATACTGTACACCAACTCCCTTGCCCACTTATAGACAAGCTTTTCGCCCTTCCTTGATGAGCACAGTCCTAATTTTCTAGAGAAAAAGAACAGGTACAAACATTTAATAATTTATTGATTTCAATTCACATTTTTATGTTATTTTAATACATCAAACCTTTGAAGTGAAAATCAGAAAGTTCTTTTATGATAAAGTAAAAGTGTTACTCGAAAAAGAAAAATCAATATAATATTTTTGCTCCCACTTAATTTCAATAAATTCAGTATTTTCTGTCAGAAATAATGTTTTATCAGGAAATGCTTGATAAGCTCTTACTTTAGTAACAAAAGATCTCTAGAGAACCAGCTTCTCCTGCCCTCATGGACCACAAGTCATGAAAACACTACCCATCAACACCCAGCTTGAGGTCTATAGTGCAATGGACCAAAAGCCACAAACACCCAACAGAGCAGCAGAAGAGCAGAAAACTGGCTGCGTGAACATCACCGCAAGGCAGACTGGTGCAAGGGTTGCATCACAAAGACTTCAAACACCCTCATCCACCAGCCCAGCAACACTAAAGGAGAAAACTGAGGTCCCTGGATCACTCATCTCCATGACAGAGCAATATGTAAAGGCACTTCTCTGCATTAGACAGAGCACATTATTATTATTATATTTTTATTATTCCCTAGTGCAAAGGGTATTTTTCTGGATGGAGAAAAAGCACCTGCAAAAAAGGTGTTTGTTTAGTTGTGTTAAAAAGACAAAAAAGATAATGAGGGAAAAAAAAAAACAAAGAAAGAAAAAAGTGAAAAAAGTTCTATAGATGTAGAGAAAGGAGCACAGCTCTGAAAGAAGGCTCAGGTCACAGTTTTATCTTTGAAAAAGAACCAATACTGCTAGCATTAACAACTGTCAGAAGAGTTATATTTGAAGGAATGATTTGTTCTTTCTGGGAAGAAAAAGAAAATCAGCAGCTCAGTGGAATCATTGATGTTATATTTTGAATTTGATGCAATATAGCAATTCTTTCTGTGATTACTTAGACATTAATAAATGTAGCTCATTTTACAAGCTATTTATAAATCATGCGATCAGTATACAGCATGTCCAGGAGAAAATGAGAAGTTATTACTCATACAGAGTATCCTTCCTGGGAAATACGCTTTAGTAACTGGATCAGAATTTACTTTGAGCTATCAAGATAAAAAACCATTTGATTCAATGATAGTTTCAATCTGTGTACAGTAGATCTAAATCTAGGCTAGTGAAAAATCTAACCTTTCACCATTAAGGGTAACGGGCTTGAACAGAAAACACAGATGCTTTCTCAACTTCTTTGTCTCTGTATTGCTTTGTAATAGAATAAATTGTAATTCTAATAATTTAGTGAAAGATAATTGTTGCAAATATAGAACTAGGGAAAGTTGTGTTTGTACCAAATAAGATTTATAAAATCAAAGAAAAGATTTGGTACATGAGCATACTTTATGTAATGTCATGCTAAGTGGCTGTTACAATGGTTTGTATATTATGTGACAATGCCAAAGAAAACTGGAAGAGCCTTATAATTAAATAAGTTTCAAAACACTTAAAAATTCCCATCACCTCACTATTCAAATGTGACTTTTTGAGTCCAAGATGCATCAAATCCATACAACAGATGCCTAGAGTCTGGAGAAGGATCACAGGTCAGCAAGAGAGCACCAGAGGAGCAGCACAAATGGGTTGGGAAAAGTGGGTCAAGAGCAGCCCCAAGGAGAAGGACTCAGGGGTGCTGGTGGATGAGAAGCTCAACATGAGCCAGAAATACGTGTTGGATGTGGCTTTGAGCAACCTGGTCTAGTGGAAGGTGTCCCTGCTGCTGGCAGGGGGGTTGGAACTGGATGAGCTTTAAGGTCCCTTCCAATCCAAACCATTCTATGAACTGTAAGATAAAGCAACTACATTTTAGAGTTCTCCACCTTCCTTTCTTTTTCACACACAACTTAAACAGCCATGCATGTCTGAGCCACACAACCAGAATTACCCAAGGCTCCCAAGTATTTTCAGGTGGACATTACAAATACTTCCAGCTCCGAGACACAGCTGACCAGGCAGGTGCTCTGGGGCAAGGAGGCAGGTGGAAGCCATGACATAGCTCAACCAAACTGAGCAAACTATAACTTAACAGAAATAAAACTGAAGAAATGAATCAGTGGCATCAGTCTTATGCCAAGAAACATCACATGTGGTGTTCTGCTAGCAAGCAGAAGTGAAAAGCAGCTTTTCAACTCTGTAAGAAAGTGATAGAAATGCAATCAACACCTAGAAAAATAAACATTAGAGGTGAAAGTTCCCACTTCTGCCAGCACCGACTGACATTTCCCTTCATATGAAGGGAGATGGCTGGAAAGATGAAAGAAGCCAGGCAGCCGTGAGCTCAGGAGAGGCTAATCCTAGTGCCGCTCACGCAGCTCCCAGGCAGGCTTGGGCAGCCACACCACGCTCCGCGGTGCCACGGCTCTGCTTTTATCAGTAGCCAGGCAAGTGAGATGGGTAAACACGGGGAGGTCTAAGTTGTCCTTACAAGCAGAACTGTAGTGCAGAAGTAACTTTGTTATCTCTCAGAATTTAGAAGTCAGTCTACTCCATTCCCAGGTGCAATGAAGCAGAGAAAGGGCAGCTTGAGCGTACATGGAAATGTTGCCACTAGTAAGTTGGGTGCAAAGTAAACGCTGTGAAAAAATACACGCAGCGTGCTGCGAGAGAGGATGCCCTTTAAAATCAGTTCCCTAACACACAGTACCTGGCACAAGCTGATTTCAAAGCTTGGCTCAGTTTGCTCCTAACAAGTTCTGAAATATTAATCATGGTCCTAGTTGAAGAACAACGTTATTCAGGAGCTTAAATGCTTGTTCCTATATTAACTTCAGTTAATCTATGGATAATTGACTGAAGTTATTTACAAAAAAACCAGCTGAGGCACTAAACTGTGTCCTAGAACAAGCATTTATGAAACATTAACACAAGCCCAAGCCATATGAAAAGATGTCTCTATTATTTTGAAGATTTTTGGCTCCTAGATCTAATAATTCTATGTACAGAACCTAACTTTATCTCCTGGGAGGTTTTTTTTGGTATGTCTGAAGAAGAACAAGAGCAGTTCAGCAGACAGAGTCCACCTTCTAGAAATGTGAAGTTGTACAATTGTTTGAATACAATTTTCTGAATCTATGTAAATTTTCTTGTCCGTAAAGTTATTTTTTTAAATTAGTGACAGCCAAAAATACAACAAAAAGATTTTTAATCTCATTTTGTCTCTGCTCATGAAAAATATTGTTAACATAATATTGTTAAAACTTTCCATTATTTCTTTTAATAAGTTCAGAATTAGTTTTTGCTTAGTTATCAAAAAAGAAAAAAGTTCATACTCTAAAAATGTAACTTTCACCTAGTGCTGATTTACTAAGACCAATGCCAAAAACAACCTAGTAAAAACAAGTCCTTCTTAGTCACTCTTATGTATTCTGCACAATGAAAGTCTGTGTAAGTCTACCTTTAACAGAACCTGCAGGAGCAGGTGACCAGAGAAACTGCTAAAAGCATCATCTTTAACAGCAAAATGAAGGTTCACCAGCTCTCAGAGGGGACTGACAGGTTTTGTTTTGGGATTGTCTCCTTTACCAATAAGTTTGCAATGGAAATTAAGGCTGTTATTTCTATTTTTTGGTAGGTTTTTCCTTTATGTTTTGGATTTGTTCATTTAGTCCTTATCTTTACAGATAAAAGTCTGGACTGACTTCCAAAAATCATAATTACATTAAAATTCTAGATTTTAAAATCAGTTTTCTAGTTGCAATAAACCTGTGAAAACTTTACCATAATTTTCTCTAGCATTAACATTAGAAAAATCTTCAAAGTAGTTTTGCACAGTTGACTAAAGGAAGACTGAAAAAAATTTCAGCTGGAACACAGTCTAGGTGACAGAACTAAATATGATGTGTTTCCACATCTACAAAATCGCTGTTGACTTGTATCAGTAGCAATATAGTTCCACATAAAAACTTCTAGGAGGGATTAGTTTGCTTTAATAAGCAATGAAATAACACATATTTGAGTGTCCAGTGGAAGTCTTGTACTCAGAGCTATGTTATTTTTCCCCCCATATGTGTACTTGTCTGGCAAGCTGGATTTTTGTTGCCTGTTTTTTTAAGCCACCATTAGGCTCATCCCAGGCTGGATGAGGCTTTGAGCAACCTGGTCTAGTGGAAGGTGTCCCTGCTGATGGCAGGGGGGTTGGAACTGGATGAGCTTTAAGGTCCCTTCCAATCCAAACCATTCTATGATTCTATGATTAGGAAATAGCAAAGAACTGGAGAACATTTATAGAAAGTGGCAATGCTATGTAGGGTTAAACATCCTTTCCTAGATTCCTACCTATAACAAGCTAAGCTACAGAAGTTCACCAGAGTTACTACCAGTCAGCTCCATGTATTCAGTATTCAGTAACACCAAATAATGATGAAATTTTTAGTATAAGTTTTGGGTTGTTTTTTTCCCCCCTAGATTGCAATCTCACTTGCCATGCCATCCAGCTTAGCATTCAATTGATTAAAAAAAAATGCCAGAATAGCATCAGATTCCTGGGCTGTTTTATAAACTGGAGAACAGACACTGCCAAAGCACCATAAAGTAACGTCCAGTGCTATTGACAGATATTCAGCAACCAAGAGCCAATATTCAGCCCTGTGCTTTCCACCTGCAAATGGAAATTAGGATTCACTCAACCAAAGTCAGAGGAATGACAGTTCCTCTTCACTTACATTTCTTTCATGTCTGGAAGCCAGCATTTTGAAATGTAGTATTAAAAAAAAATAATAATTATTATAAAGATCCAGAAGATCTACCCAAGTCCAACAAATTAGCCTTTCTTGGACTTACATAAACCAAGAGCTTCATAGGCATAACAACCAATGTGACCATGACAACACGTACTTAGAAATGCTCATCTACTCTACCATGATAAGGTCTCCCATCATTTTGGCCCTGTCTCTCACAGAAACATATATTTCTGTTTTCCTTTCTGTCTGTATGGAAGCCAGTTAGAAGAAACTCTACTTTTTTTACTATTATTATTATTTGTATTTAAATGTACTTGACATTAAGTAGGCAAAAAATTAGCTACATTGTATCCCTCAAGGATAAAATAGTTAGACAATATGATCAGTTCTTTAAAAAACAAACCCCACTGAATTCCTGATGCTACACGCCATACTTGTTCCTCCGTCAGAAGAAACACTTTGCTTTCTAAGAAAATGAAATATTTCAACTGAACTTCAAAACAACATACATTACTGCACTTCTGTAGTATATTTTTTCCCAATTTTAATAATCCAATTCTAGCCTTTTGTCTTCCCCTTTTCATTGCATTCACTTAAGTTTTCATTGTATTTCTGCTTTTCTCTTTAGAGCAAGCGAACAAGCAGAGCCAGCCAGAGAGCCTGCCCTTTGAAACGGGCAGTGCTGTATACTTAATTTGGATTAGTCATGCATTCATTCCAAACTAAAAGCAATGTTTATGGTGTGGGCTTTTTTGGGTTTGTTTTTTTTTTTTTTTTTTTTTTTTTTTTCATTATGCTTTGGCTCTTCGTCAAGTTCCATATTCATTAACACAAGTTGGCAGCCAGGAATTTAGGCTGGTGTGGGATTTATTCAGGAAACAGACGCAGTATGGGCATGAGGGAACATTTCTGTCTTATAAGTGCTCTGCACACCTTCTCATGTGGATTTGTGAGACACTTTATTTGCATAAACAGCTGTCTTCTTCATTTCTGCAGCAACAAATACTACCATGCAAGAAAGCTGCCATAAGAGAACCTGCTTTTATTCTTCAAACCATTCCCCTCACTTCTCTTTGCAGCTGGCTCTTCAAACTCAAAACCAATGAGCACTACATTATTCCCCAATTCTATTATCACCTGTATTGCAAGAATAAGATACCAAGACTTAATTCCTGTAGATAATTTGAGGCCAAATATCAATACCTTTTTTAAACTTTTAGCCATGGCAAAAAGGATTTTATCAACCACTATTCTGAAATTAGAATAACATTCTAATAATTAAACAGAGAAAAACAATTCAAGCGGGTAAACAGCAGAATGTTGAAAAATTAAGATACTACAGATGAGTTTGAGAGTTCAAAGAATTAAAAAAAAAACAAAAACAAAACAACAAAAAACCCAAACAAGCATATGTTAGTATTCCATCTCTGTAAATAATATTTCAGAGGAAAATATGCAAACAGGTATATGGTAGTATATTTTAGAGTGGAACAAAATAGGCAACTGTTCCAGCCCAACAAAAAGAAATAGTGGGGGTTTTTTGTTTGGGGTTTTTGGGGGGTTTTGTTTGTTGGGGGTTTTTTTGTTTGTTTGGCAGATTTTTTTGTGCTGACCGATCTGTATTTGTTCAACTATTGCTGTGAGGTTATTCTTTATATGATATTGTAAGGAATACTTACATCTCTTCTACAGTACTCTAGGCCTATATCAAATCTTTGGAAGGTTGGGTTTTTTAGATCTCAGTGAAGAGTTGTTGATGCTGAATTTCTTTAGGAATAAATAGTAGGAATTTGATGGGGGAAGGAAGGATGTCAGTCCCTGGCCTCTTTCCCAGGTGTGCTCCAGGTGAAACCGACTCTGGAACTCTGTTCTTGTAAAATTATCTCTTCTGATGGCTTGCTAGTTATGATGTAACACACTGTTTTATTCAACCAGAACCATAACAAGAAGCGTAACATCATGTCTATAATTAATAGAAAGCATTGAGTCCAGGATGGCAAATGCGATGAAGTCTGAAGTCTGTGACTTATCAAACAGCAAAATAAAAGGATTTTTTAAAGAAACTGATAGAAAATATTTCAAACTAAAGACAGTAAGAAGTTGCAAAAAGCGATATAGAAAAGTTGAGGTAGAGAGAAAGATGAACACAAGAAATTTAAAGAACATCTGCAGCTTGTCTATCCCTATATTTTGACCTTTACCATTCCCAAACACCTCCCTCTCCTTCAGTCTCAGACTGATTATACCAATTGCTTCCTCAGTCTCTTCTTCCTCCTTCCCTGTGGTATCTTATGCAGTGCACTAAAGCTGAGAAGATAATGTACCTCGCCATATTTCTGTGCATCTCGGGAAATAAGACAAACATTAATTCTCGTCAGAAGTATTGTTATAAATCTCATTTCTATAACATTCCCAAATATTCTTGTGAAATCCTCATTCTCGTTCGCAAGTCTCTCAATCTTAGACAGGAAAAAGACATCTAATATTACAGCTGATATGAATCTATAGTGTTTTTTTCCATTCACTTCTGAAAAATCTAAAAATAAATAAATTAATAACCTTTTTCAAACAGTAAAAATTCTTGAAGGGAAAGAAAGAAAAGGGAGGAGAGAGCCTAGTCATGCATTGCTGAATCAGAAGCAGCAAGGCACCCATGGTATCACAAAATATTAACATTGCCTTAAACAGAGATCTAGCTTAAAGGAATTTTGAGAAAATAAGTTTGGGTTGGTTTTTTTTTTTTTCAATTTATAAAGAAAATTGCAAGTGTTCTCATATGAAAACACAAGTAAGTTTTTATCTTTCCTTATATTTTCTTATGACAGTTAGAAAATTTTTCTATTTCAGATGCTAAAAGATTCAAAGAGCACCTAAAAGTGACAAAGGTGCATAAGCTCCAATAAACTGTTGGCCTGTTCAAACTCCACACCTGACTCTTCTTTTACAGACAAAAGGAACTATATTTAACAATTTCATCAAAATCTTGCACTAATACAGGACACAACCACAAATAACTTGGCACAGGCAAAATCTCAGAAAAATACAAAAGTTGTGCGCTAACATTCCAACAGAAGCAATGTTTACAAAGCAGTTTCCAAGATAAGCATTCTATATCAAACTTCTCACATGGATTTGTAAATATCCTTCCAAAAACAAACAAACAAAAAAAATCCTTAAATTGATATTTTAAAATGTTAGAATGGAGGAAAAGAAAGAAGGAAAACATACAAAATTGGCTCACACATTGCAAAAAGTATTATCAATGCCTCTCCCATGCAGTACTGTAGAGTTTTTGGGAGAGGGCTGGGAATACATTTTTAGGTGTGTTTTTCCCCCTCCCACAACTAAAGCTTTTAGTCTGTTCACATAGTCTCTTTTCATTACAACACAGGCTCCTTTTCCATTTTTTATTTCCCATAAATAAAGCCTGAAATAGCAGACTCTGATAAGAACTTGAGATTTTAAAAACTAATAATAATATCCTAATTTCTAGCAGCATACATAAAAAACATACAAAACACTATGTCAAAAAATATTGCCAAATTACTTATTAAATGCCACAACAAAAAAAAAAAGATATAGATATGCTACGAATCTGGGGGCTTATTATTAAGTTCTGTTGTATCATTAAGTTCTGTGTTCACTGTTAAGTTCTGTTGTGTCCTGGTTTTATATCTGGAATAGTGCTGGTTGTCACTATTGCCATTTTAGATGTGTTCTGTATCCAGGACATTCACGTAAGGCTGTTGCAGATGACAGAGCTACAGCACACCAGCTCCCTTTCGAGGCAAGCAGCTTGGGACCAAGCCAGTTACCTTCCACTACCAAAGTTTAGCTATTTGAATAGCTGTCATTCTCAAAAAGTTTTAGATTATGTGATTTGCTAAGGTTTACCTCAAATAATTTGTTAATGCTATGGTTTTTTTCCTCAAAAACCAGAAAGCATGCCTGATGGCTTGTTCAAGTTCAGATGAATGGCATTTACTAGTTATACATATTAGAAGGTTGATCTGCTTTGCTCCAAAATTCACATTCCCTCTCTATCAGCCAGTCCAACTTGCTGTAAACATCTCCAAACAGCACGTCGTTACTCCATTCATTTTTATCATTTATGTTAGAAACCATCGTATTGTACGCGTGGCCAAGAAAGCCAGGCAAGTCTGTCACAACCTGAAAGTCTCTTTTGGAAGTGTTTTGGCACTAAAGACACACTGAAGAGAAGCCAGTTTAAAGTGTCATCCAAACAAGGTAATAAACATAGATAACAACACACATTCTGTAGCAAAGGGGTGTTGCCAAAAAGCCTACTGTAATATCAAAGTTACAGATTGGTCTTTCCTAACTGAAAAACCTCCTTGTCTCCTACAAAATAAGACTCACAGATGGCACAGAGAGATCCACAGAAGTATTTTTTCCCCAGTAAATATCAATAGTGTAATGTTCATATAACTTCTGATACAACCCAGTACCTTCTATTCTCATGGATTTCTTTTCCTCCTCCTTTCCAAAGACAAAGGAAGAAGTAAGAAGAAACAGGACTTTTAGATGGCAACCCTCATGTCTCACCAGGAAAGTCTCTCAGGCTTTATTTCACTGACTTTCAAATTTCTCTGCTGTATGCCTTACAATGTAATGGCATTTTCAAAAAGATGACTTAACAATCTTTCAGATCCTGAACAAGATGTCCACAAACACTTTAAATTGTCCCTTGTAGAACTTACTCTGACCTTCACAGAATTAGGTGGTGGAACTGCGTTGTCTGCTGTTCCAACAGCTCTTCCTAGTACCACTGGGTTTTTTCTCCACTTAGATTGCTGCTTAAGAACAGAGACTTATTTCTGATTAAGTTCTAGAAGTGAAGACCTAATATCACCTAACAATAATAACATTTCCATTGTCTGTGTTGTGAATCTTAACACTGACTCTAAATTACAGCATTTGGTTTCATCTTCCCCAAGTTTTCCATTCTTCCCCCTTATTAATTCTTTCCTCTCTCATTTAATATTTGTACACTTCACTTGGGAGGTAGATTTGATCTGATTGCTCCTTCACATTAGTATTTTTACTCGTTACTGTATCTGAATTGTTTGATAAACACATCAGTGGCACAGAGGTAATTGTAAATCAAGTCACTTCTTTGATCCTCACATTTGCTATAGCTTTTGTTAATGCAGTACCTGGTTCTAATTGAAACTGCTGATAAATGTGAGCCTCTTATGCCAACAGCTATCCTCTTATTAGCTCTTCTTTCAACATCCCATATTTGCAATGCTCAGCAAAGCTGAACTACAGCAACAAAGCCTCAGCTGTTTCCTCTGGTTCTTAAGATCTTCTATGAAATCTATTCCAAATTTCTTGTATATTCATCTATATATGTAACTATACACATACAGTTTGTCTGCCTATGACTGAGTATTAAGACTTGTTTTCACTTAGGTTTATTTTGGGGGGAAGGGATATTTTTTGGGGGGTTGTTTGGGTTGTTTTGGTTTGGTTTTTTACAAGGGACAAGGAACACACTTTGAGCTTTCATTTAATGTAGGTCCTTTGTATAACTTCAACCCAGATGGACAGTGAAAAACCACTCCCAGGTTATTCAGCATTTAAACAACTAAAAAGAACCTAAAATGACAATTTGGTGTAGTTCCTCTTATTGAAGCGATGAGCAAGAGTCTATAATTAAGTGCAATTTGAAGATTTAAAAGTAATTAATTTCACACTGAGGATATAAGGAAAGAATGTTCTTATTTCCACATCAGAAAGACAGGGTAGCCCAAACATATGTTCCCACCCCCACCATTTTGTGGATCTTTATGTATTATTTCTCTGTGCATGCACATGTCTACATACATAGGAGGGCAAATCTGCTCTATAAATCTAGTGGTTTATTTTCTTTTTTAATGCTCTCTGAGTAATTCAGTCTGGCAATGCATGAGAGAATTAGTTTATTCAAGAGGTTTCTGCTTGCTTGGGACTTTTCTGTTCTTTGAAGACTACAGAACAGATAACAGCAGCACACAATAGAGCTGAGCATTGTTGTAGCAGAAAGGAGCATTCAGAGCCAAATGGATGTTTTGTTAACATTTTAGACCCTAGCAACAACACATTGACCTTGCAATATAACAAGACTAAACCAGACAAAGATTTTAAAACATTTTGTTTTATGAGGTTCAGCACAGAAATAACCATCCTTCATAAAGTCAACATCTGAATGAGAGAGTCAATATTCCCACAGTGCTTCCAAATACACTGGAACGTTGCATTTCATAGTGCTTTGTTTTTAATGTTTCATTCTGCTCACAAGTCCAGTGATGGAAGTCTCTTGGAACCATGTAATGATTTTACTACAGTTGCCTCTGTTCTTCCAGTTCTCATCATTCCTCCTATTTGTTTGTTACAGTCAATTGTTATGCATTGCTTCAAATTAAATTGTAAGTAATTTGGGGAAGTATCACGGTGGATATTCACAGAGAGCATCAGCATAAGGAAACTAAACCATCTACGCTTCCTCTGGTGTCAGTGAAAATAGACAGAAACAGTTTCAATTGCCTTCCTTACTCCAGAACACCAAACTTCACTACAGCTGAAGACTTTTCCCCAGGCAATAGGAGAAGCATGTGGAGACTTTAGCTATCTCAGACCAAGGTTTGCTAAAATACTGGGAGATGGGGTATAGGGGTCACAATTTTTACCTATGTAAATTAAAAAAATAAACATATGGAAGAACAGTCATAGGGATCAGATCAAAACCCCATCTAGCCCAGGATGCTGCTTCTCATGGTAAACTACAGAGATTAGCTGGGGTAGTAAACAAAACAGTGATGAGGAAATAATTTCATTGAGTATTCCCTGACCTTGCAACAGAGACACTTCCTTAATTGAAGGTGGCTTCTCCATATTTAGGGCCTTTGACAGATTTTCTTATCACAGAGTTTTCCCATTTGTTTCTTTTATTTTTCACATTTAACTTCAGCATTCAGAGCATCCTGCAGCACAGCAATCTCTGCACTCTTTGCTGCCAGCCCTTTACATGAAGAGCCTCCTCTCATCTGGCTAAGCATGCCACATACCAGTTCCATTTCACACTCTGTTCCCACTTCCATCCCTCTCATGTTTTTACATTTCTGTGTATACATTTTAAGCCAAGGATGAATTTGCAGGTACTGCATGTGTACTTCCAAGACAATTCCATTTGTGTTTCACAAAAAGAGTGTTCTGCATAGGCAAAAACACTATCATGAGAAAACAGGCACTGAAATATAAGGAAAAGTGGACAGAGTTGAGTTTAACAAACTAAGCAGATAGAGTATCCTTGACCAGTCAGAAAGCCAACAGGTGGTAAAGAGTATTCCCTATCATGCACCTTGAAAACATTGGTAAGTAAAATCAGAAACGTAACATTCTTACTACCCATCACTGAAAAAAAAAAAACAGTAATATTAAAGCAGTGTTGCAACATCCAACTCCTTCCAAAATGTTGCTTGCAACAGTCAAAATCACTTTGATCTGATGATAATGAACTCATTATTTTATAACACTGGATAGAAAATTCAGCAAGCAGGTGTCTTAGCAATAAAAGCAAACAATCATCTCTTAAGTAAAGAACACCAACAGTTTTCTTCTCCTCAACATTCCCTGAAATCTGTCAGTTTGGTATTTGAAGCTTAAAAATTGTTCCAAAATACTTACTCACCAACTGTTGTGGATAACAACGTTTGTTGACTTCATTTCCAGGGAGAGAAACCTAACCTGCAAGAAAAACAAGTGCAAATAAGACCGTGCAAACATAAACTGCTAATTTCAGTATTGCTACCGCATTTTGTCAGGTTCAGTGATTGAGAGGAACAGCACTGAGGCACTGAAATATTTCTGAAAAGGTGCCATTCTGAAACTAGAAAAAAGTCCAAACTCTTGGCAATATTTTCCAGTGCTAATCTAAGACAAAGGAAAAGGAACAAAGAGTCTAGAGAGCAATAGAAAATGGTGATCTGGAAGAATGAAGAAAAGCAGGTGTCCTAAAAAAATTCATTATCACTTTTTACCTTGTCTAGTTATTTATACCTGTAACTGTCAGATCAAGAAGGTAGTTTTATACTCTTTTTATCAAAAAAAAAATAAAATGAGCACATAGAAGAGTGGACGAGGTGTCTTTATTTCACATTACTAATGAACAGGCAGAGAAATCTTTTCCAACCAGAAGAATATGTCTTTAAAACCCAAACAACATGTAAAATGATACTGAAACTAGCAGAACTTGATTAAACCTAGTAATTTCCTAGGAAAAAAAAAGCCTTAAATTTAAGCAGTTCCTTCTGTATCTATTTTTTCTGATTATATTACAATAATTAGAAAAAGCCTGTCAAGCTCTTTCACAAAAAGTTTTAAGGTTCTGATCCTGCAACACACCAACTGTAGCATGCTAGTGATGCTATCCAAGGCAATGAGACTACTAGCATGCTTTAAATTACAGAGGTGAAAAAGTTATCTGCAATATCAGTGTCTCAGCCTCTCAAAAGTTTCTTCCTTTATACCAATTCAATTTCCCAATTGCTAGAAGACAAAACAATTGTTGGAAATAGTGAAAACAGTTAATTTTGTTTTATCAAAGAGCATCGTCACAAAAATGTCAGGGCTGTACCAAGGGAGCTGACATGGAACTAAGCATAAAATAAAATGGAAAAAAAACCCCAAAACTTAGAGAGGTAAAGAAAAAAGTCAGCTTAGGGGGAATTCACAGACCAGGAGAAATACCTCATGACAAACTGCCTGAGGAGCAAGTGGAGATACTAAAAGAGACGCTGATGTTTTCAGAGACAGAAGGAAGAATAAGAAGAGATTGAAAGTTGTGGATTTGAATCCCTGAAGGGAACATTAAGCTAAAAAAAGTCTATTCAAGTACGTTAAGGCAGAGCCTATTTGTACATTCTGCAGATGAAGCAAATATTCAGAACTAAGGAAGACTACTGCTATTTAAAAGGTTGTAACGACAATCTCATATAGACTTGTCGAGCTAAACAAGAAGAGACAAAACCGAGAAAATGAGGATTTTACTGTTCAAGATTTTAAGCTAACGTGCTAATGACACCAGCTCCCCCTCCAATTTCTTCCTCTTCCACTTGGCTAAGTGACAGAGCAAGTTTCCCAAATGGTCACAATTTTACCTGAAGGAACATTTCATTTCCTGTACATTTTAATGTCAGGTACAAGGAGTTTTATGTTACAAGGATCCTCTAGGGCTTCTGTGATGAAAGATTCCAAGATTATTTGCTACTTCTCCCCTTCACCCTCAAGTACTGATCTAAGAATACTCTGAGAGATACATGTACACGAACTCCTGCCATGCAGGGCACAAAAAATAATCAACATCGAGGCAGAAGAGAAAAAAAAGCCCCACCATGCCTATGAGTACCAATATCAAGCTTGTTGCACAGAAATACACTAGGAAATTATACATCCATTCCCATCTTCATTCCTCACTCTAGAATCAAACCAAGTAGACAAGGCATGTCCATCTGCACTAGAGTCAAAAACAGGACACTAATGGCAAGGGTGAGAGATGGGGCCCAGGTGGTAAACATCTCAACCCTCTTGGTGAAGGGTCTTGAGCAAAAGAGCAGTCATCCAGTGGATTAATACCTGGCTGCTGATGTTGTAGGCAGACATTTGACTTCTACGACCACAGGACCTCTGGAGTAAGAGATCCTAGGTAAGGATAGGATCATTTGACAGAGTGGTACCCAATTTTTTTTTTTACCAAAACTCTAGTGAGAAGGGTTTTAAACTAGATATGCTGGGACAGAGTTACCATAACCTGAAGAGACATGAATGAGGGAGCAAGTGGTGGAATACAGGTGTGGAGAAGAGCAGGACAGGGAGTTTCTCACTCTAAAAACACAACTTCAGGCCCATATCGAATGCCTGTATGCCACTGCACATAGTATGGGGAACAAGCAGGAGGAATGACATTTCCAGCTATGCACAAACTTCAGTGGGATTACAGAGACACAGTGGGACCGGAGAGTTGCAAGGGAGGGATACAGGCTCTGTCGTGATGAGTAGGCAGGGAAAGAGCAGAAGCTGTGCTCCAGGTAAGTGAGAGGATGGAATGCATGGAGCTTTGCTGTAGGGTGGGTGATGAAGAGCTTGAGAGCTTATGGGTAAGAATTAGAGGACAGGCCTACACAGGTGATGCTGTAGCTCTGCTACAGACCTCCTAATGAAGGAGAGGCAGATGAAGCCTTCTCTAAGCAGCTGGAGAAAGCTTCACAATCACAGAAGGTGTCTCTCATGGGTAACTATAACCACACTGGTATCTGCTGGACAATCAATAGAACTGGGCAGAAGCATTCCAGGTTTCTGGAACCAACAGAAGACAACTTCTTGATGCAAGTGGTCAGTGAAACAACGAGGGGAGATTCTCTGTCATGCCTGGCACTCAAAGAGAAACAGCTGCACAATGGCAAGGGCAGCCTTGACCAGCATGGTCATGAGACTGAGGAGTAAAAGATATCGAGAGGAATGAGCAGGATCAAATACAGTGTTACAGTTTTGGAATTCAAAGAGCAGATTTTAGCCTCTGCAGGGACCTGCTTGGCAGGATCCCATGGGAAACTGCCTGGGAGGACAAAGGCACCCAGGGAGCTGGCTAATGTTCAAGGATGGCCTTGTCAGAGCACACGAGTTCATCCCGCTTTGCAGAAAGTCCAGTGAGCGCAGCAGAAGGGCAGGGGAGATAAACAAGGAGAGCTCCTGACCGAGTTCAGGCACAAAAAGGAAGGACACAGGAGCCGAGAGCAGGGACAGCTACTTGGGAGAAGTACAAAGACACTGCCTGCATATGTAGGGATAGAGTCAGCAATGCTCAGCCGGAATTCAAACTAGCAAGGGAGGTGAAGGGCAGGAAGAAGAGTTTATGTACGTACACCACTTGTAAAAGGAACACTAAGGAGAGTGTTGGCCACTGCTCAGTGAGGTAGTGGACGTAGTAACAAACAACAGGGAAGAGGCTGCAGTACTCAGACTTCTTTGCATTGGTATTCACTAGTAAGTCTCAATTACAAGACAAGAAAAACTGCTTATATACGGATCAATCCTTTCTGGAGCCCTTCACAGTGGAAATATTTTCATCCACTGCCTGTCCTTCACTACATGTCAACGCATAGCCCACAGTTTTGTCACTGACATCTAAAGAACAACCCCTCATTATTTTTTTTTAATATAAATTTGTTTGTAAAAGCAAGGTCGTTGACTAAACACATACTGTCTGTTCACATGAGAGCACGCCCAAGAGTTTTCCATATTAAAAATGTCCATATTTGTTAAAAGTATTCCACAATTCTAATGAAATGGTCTGTACCTGCCAACTGATCGCTCAAGAGACACCTGCAATTCAATGATTTGAGAGTTTCCTATGCTGGCCTCCCATCACATAACCAACCACAGAGCCATGGTTGCACTGGCAATTCACCAGTCCTGTGACTGGAGCAAGCCAGCCAGAAAGGTCAGGCAAGACTGATAATGGAGTTACCCAGGGATCTGATTCATTCCATCTTTTGACTGAGTGATGGTGACCTCTAGAGACCCACTGTTATCTTCTCCTTCACTCAACTCTGGTGTGTCCACTAAGATCCAAGGCTGTCGGCCATTTGAAGAATTGGGTGGGTAGTCCATCATGTCCAATACTACTGGGAAGGCATATGGAATGGGAAATTATCTGAGTGTCACGAGTTTCTGGATTTTGGTCAAAGTAAAACTCAGGGCCCTCTCACTGCCATGAGAACCCGACTCCAGACTGCAGTTAAGCTTCCCCATTTTTCATCTCACGTATCTACAGAATCTTCTCTGCTTCGTTTTTTCAGTAGCAGTTTCTGAACTGAAACTCCTCTTAGGAATGGTTTTTAATTCCCTCAAGCTGATGACACCAAAGACCCTTGCTTCCTACTTTTACAGGAAATATTTTCCCAAGAAAACTACATCATAAACAGGAGAGCAGCAACAACTAGGTATGAAGCTCTGACACCTACTTTTTACTCATAGACAGTCCTCTGCTCAGCACGGTCATTTCATTTATGGATAATCCTGGTGAAGAATAAAATCTGGGTTTGGATGCTGTGTTTGGCATCAGGTAACTAATTTAATATCTAGGGCACTTAAGAGAGTGAAATCCAGCTAAGCACTGCAGAACCTACACTTTTTAACTGATGAACCCTAATCCTTTCCTCAAACAAAAACAAATCAATACTCTTTTGTCTTATGAGGTTTGAAAACTGTAGAGAATAAAATAGGAGCAATAATACCACTTTAGCTATACAAATAAAATATACTATAAAGCATTAAGTGTCATTATTTTAATTGACTAGCAGAGTGATTAATCTTCCTCTAGATACCATTTCCTGTGAGATAGATATTCCCTCCTTAACAAATATGGTGCTGTCAATGTGGACATACAAAATACTAGGTCTGGCAAGAAACAGAAATGGAGTGCTTTGTAATTAATATATATCATTAGATTTGATGTATAAGAGCCAGAACTACTCAGTTGTTCTTCAAGAATCTCTCACAGGACAATGCTTTCATACCATCCAAGTATATCTTAAGGCAAACGTTAATTTACACTGGCAGGAAGCTTTGGAAGAGAGCCATTTGTCAGCTTTTCAAATCCAGGCATACGTCTATGATGCTATAGCAGCAGGTATGTAAAAAGAGCAGCTTGGGTGTAGGAATGAAGTCATCTTTCTGGAGTCTTTGTTTTCCCATTTCTAACATGCACCCAGTGGCAACCATCAAGACTGCTTATGGATTTCATTAACATTTAAACTAAATTCCCTTGTAGTTTAAGTTATAACTGTTTAGCATCGAGTTATATAATTTCTGATCCTGGGCTATAACTCCCTGTTAATTTGTTTTTCCTTATGAAAGAAGGAAGAAATCCACATAGAAAAAAATCCTCTAGAATTCCTGTTAAATCTAGCACACAGCAGAAGTATGAATTAGCTTGTTTAGCAGATCTCCAAATTTTTATTCTACAGATCAGCCTAAAGGCAACAATACGTGTTTAATGTCTTGTTGGTGAAAGTATTTCCTTTTGTCAATGCATGCATGTTCAGAACTTAGGAGAAAACTGCTTTTAAAAAACCCCTGCCATTCCACTGTTAGATAGAGTAGCCAAATTCCTATTTAATAACCTTTGACTTGTCAGGTTTTCTCTCGACTTGCTTATTTATGTTTTCTAGGGGTTTGCCTGGAAAAAAAAACACATTTTTACTCAACAGCCAAAAACCCCAAACATTCACACATCAAGACACTAACAGTGCCACAAAAAAAGAGGGATTTGCTTTTGCTTCTGTGAGTAGCAATTATTCATTCCTTCTTGGAGATCCATGGATACAGGATTCACGAGAAGGAAACAAAATTAAAACCATGAAACAGATCAACTGAGATGGAAGCATCGCAGGGGTAGATTTAAGGCAGCAGTATGTAAGATACTATATTGATGAGGGACCTCTATTCAAGAGGTCCCTAAATACAGATCAGCTCCAATTCAGTTTGCCAGTAATTTCCTTAATTTAATTAGGGACCAATAAGAATTTTAAGTTCATGAAGATTTAATTGAGTAAGGCTTTTGAATAATGCTGAGCTTTTCAATTTATGCATAACAAATGTGAGATATAATTAACCCCTTTCAGCTGTTCATAACTTTCCCTGTTCCGAACCAATTTTTCTTTTAAGATGATGAGAAATCTTGCTAAGTGTTAATATGCAGATATATAATTTAATAAATTCGTTCATAACATTCTCTGTCTATTTGACAATTGTGTTGCCAGCTTCTAACTGGGATAAACATGTGGTTTGCAATTTGGGACTTATTATCCAGTCAGGCAATGGCACAGTTTCAGATTCTCAGGCAACAGCAGCCTTGCAGCCTGAAAGTTATTAGCTTATGGTATATAGGATGGCCACTTCCACCACCACACAAATCATATATGGTTTAAGGTATGCAAAGAGAAAATAAATTGCTGTACCTGCTGTAGCAAGAAAGCAAAAGCAATCAATAACTACAAATAGCAGGTTAAAGATTAGCATTTTAAACTGACTTGTAATTCCTGTTTCTATTAATGCAGACGCACAGAGATAAAAGCAGTGGAGGTCTTTACAAATTTAGGCTAATATTAAATTCAGTACTAGTCTCGAGATTCAAAGCTTTAGCATTAGAATTAATAGCTATCAATCCCACAGAGGACCACTTCCTTTTCAAAAGACTAGCAGCTTCATTCAGGGAATACTTATATTGTGTTCTAGCTAATAATTTAACATTTCAAAAACAGGGCTTTGAGATGAAATATCATTTTAGAGCATACTAAGGATGATTTAAAGGTTCTCTGAGGAATAAACAATATACTTATGACTGTTTAACACAGTGAAAGATCATGAAATTAGAAATGGAAGATTCAAATGTGAATTATAAAGTATCTATTAAAAATATATACATCTAGATCTAGATTCAATACAGGGAATGTGTTTCAACTCGAGTTCAAAATTAGTTTATATTATTGCAACAAAGTCCCCAGACAGAAACCTTGTGAAATCAAGGATGGCAGAATGGGAAGAAAGTGTTTAAGAGTCTGATTCGCAGATTTCATTGCATACAGTATCGCAGCTGATTTTTAGATGGTACCCACAGCAGGGAGAAATAAAACATTATCTTTGCTAGACTCGCCATTATTCTGTCTTTAGTAAAAACCTAATGCAGGCAAACATTTCACCAGCTTTCAGAGAGCTACAGCAGGGAAGGAAAAAAAACCCAGTATCAGCCTAAAGCCAGGAATGTACACCCAAATCCACAGAAAACATTAACAAAGGAATTCAAAGGAGAATGATGGTAGTAAGTAAAATATATTATCTGTGAAAAACAAGTAAACTTTTGCAGTAGCATAAGGGCATGACAAGGCAATCCAGTTTGGGATGACACAGAAAAACCGTCTGCGTGCTCTGCTCTTTCCAGAAGCTGGCAATGTGCTGCCAAAAGGAAGCCCAAGGTGCCTGGTGCGTTCTCCAACAGAGATATCTTGTTTAAGTAATAAAAAGCATTAAGTTCAAACTAGCAACAGATGCTAGCCAAAATGCTAAAGCAATTACGGAGGATTGCAAGAGGAACCTCGGAAATGTACTGTTACTTTATCCTAATGTTACATTATTCTAACACATCAAAAACATTTCATCTCCTGATAAAACTGATGGAGCTTGTGGATCTCTGCAGGTACAGTCATCTTTAAAGCTGTGGCTGGGAAAGTGTCCCTCCTCATTTTGTGGTTATCCTTCTTTATGCAACACTACTGCACTGTCCTATTAGACACTAGCAGAGATACAGCCAAAATCTTGCTCTGGTCTAAATAATAATATTAAAAGGCTCAACATTGCATGACCAAAGACTTACAACAAACAAAAAAAACCTTCCAAAACACACAAAAAATATGGAAGTCCAGCTACTTTGTCATAAGGTGCATTAATATTCAGTTTACCGAAAGAAACGTAACGGCTAAATAGGTTTACAGGTGAAGGATTACATGTTCCTTAGGGAAGACATGCATTCCCCATCCATGCTACAATAATCGTCAGACCCTAGCGAACAGCTAGGTTGAAGCTTTTAGTAATTTGCAAGTGACACAGGTTAGAGACCAGCATGCCACCCCAGCTCTTAATCAATTTTACAGTTGGCCACGAGATATTCAATGATATATCAAGGGAAACTTGGTAAGAAATGGGTAGTTTTCTCACTCTACAGATGAATATACTTGTTATTTGCTGCTCCAGGTACATTATTCATATTGAAGTTTTGCTTCTGGGGAGGGCACAACACCTGTGAGCCCTCTGAATTTCCTTGTAGTGAATAAGGTACACCTAACACCCTCTTTGAAATCCACTTCTGTCATTGCCTCTTTCAGCAAACAGTTGTTAATAAGAGATGCCATGCTTCCCTTTCATATTACTCTGAAAGGGTTGCTACTAGGACTCAACAAACAGAGAAGAATAAATATTGATGGAAGGTTATTTTTTCTCTGCTTAACCAGACTGGCAACCTTTTGTCCCTTGCTTCATGAAACTGAATTGAGTCTACCAACCACAGAGCAAAATGAGTGAATCCTCTTGTGGGAAAGGGAACAACAACACTTTTTCCAGTATGGTGCTAATAGGCAACACAAGACAAAGGTGTTTCCTTTGTCTTTAACACTTTAATTAGTTGATTAATCATGTTAACAGCTTCAGTGAATGAGGTTTAAGCAAAATGCTGTCTTATTACATTCAGAATACAGCTGATCAAATTCCAATTCTATTTTACACTGTTCTGCAATACAAATCGGAATTTATTAAGCTTTCATGATTCTGGAACTTTACTATAGGGACAGGAATAAGCTCAGCTTTGCTGAAAGACTTTCCTATAACCTGGTGCTATCATCTAAGCACTGCAGAGACACTACAGATTTTGTATGTAGTTTTCTGAAGAACAGTGGACCTGAACAAGGCCAATAGTACGTGATGTACTGAAGGCTATCAAGGGAGCCCGTTCACTGCGAAACAGCTGCTGATTTTTTTTGTATCAAAGTTCAGAGCAAAGCATACAGGAAAACCAGGAAAAGTAGAGAGTGCCAGCTCAGGACTAGCCACTTGAATATTACAAGTTCATTTCCCCTCTGTCTTTCCTTTCAAAATGACAAAACAAACAAAGAAACCAACCACAACCAACCCCAACAAGAAAAGGAAAATAGATTAATTGAGAAAGAAGACATTTTCATGACTTCAGGTGCTCTAGAAATCTAAATACAGCAACTCTGAAAACACATTGTTGCATTTAAACTGTGACAAAGTGATGAGGATAGTCCTACAGGTAACAGTCACACGAACATCTGAGCTGAAGAGTTTTAAAAGGTTCCAAGAGAGATTGATCAAAAGATATAACTATTTACAGAATAAGTTCTCCATAATAAACTTGGGTAAAATGAATATCAGGAATGCAAACACAACCATAAAAATTTAATCTGAATATGTTTGCCTAATATCAAGTAGGAGGCTGAACAGGTTTTTTGTTTGTTTTGTTCTTTAAATCACTATTTAATAGACTAAGGAGTCAAATTAGCAGTTTCATAGCTAGTAGTAAAAGCAGACAAAATATTTAAGTGACATGATATAATGTTATAACAAGGACAAATGTCATGCTGAACTAGAGCAAGCCACCATATCAAGAAATAACAAAAAAAAAAGTAGAAACAGTAAATTGAGACAATTCAGGCATGTTAAATGCAAGAAGGGAAGAAGCAAGAGAAAAATAAGATTGGCAATAAGATGGAACTGAATATGAATAAAATAGACAGTAGGCTGCACAGAGTAAACCAGGAACAAAAAAGTCAACAAAACACACAATAAGGGGATGGGACCATGACGATAAAGCAAAAAATGTCAGCTTGTTACTGTCAATAAAATAAGAGCATCATTATATTTTTTAAAATAAACATTGTCTGCCATCCTCCACCACTTCCTTTTTTTCCAACTTTTGTTGTGCTAAATTACACCTGAACAATTTTCTTTTTTTTTTCTCCGAGACAGTAAAATTTTGTCCTTCTTACACTGGTTTCAAATTTTAAATGCAAAATATAGTGCCCATATTCTGTTCTGTTTAGTCATCTCAAGAAACAGTCTGCAAAAGCACCATGTAGTAGACCTAAGCGATTGCATTTGCTCAATGCCTTATTCTCTTGCTCTCTATTCTAAACTATTTCCCTGCCCACAGACATTTCCTTCCAACAGATGTATCTGAGGGGAATGCAATTGCAAAGGGAAAAATAGTTTAAAATGTACTATGCCTCTCTGATTATAATTAGATTTGCACATGTAGAGAGCTAAATATGATGCATATGTCTCCGCAACTCTACTCCCACGTGTGTACCCATGATAGTAGTCAACCTTCATAGAATATCTGTGTGATGAGAATGTGTAGCATCTGTCAGATGCTCAAGAGTTTAGCCAAATTAAGCTTCCCAAAAGCAGGCCCAAGCAGAAAGAAGCTCTAAAACGTTTTAAAGATGCTTGCCTGATATGCCGAGATTTTCTCACCTAATGTGGTTTGGTTTTCAGCTGTCTGTTGACTGAGGTGCAGAAAAACTATTCAGGGAGGATTTACCATTCTTCAGTTCAAAACAAAGCAGCTATTAAGTTCTAAAATAAAATTCTTTAAGTTCTAGCAGTGAAAGATCAGATACAAAAATTACAAGTTCGTTACATTAATCCCTTCAATTTATCTGCTAGATAAGGTGGAAAAAAGAAGGTCATAGGCCTTTCCAGCTTCCACTATCCATCTGTTTTGTTGCTTTTTTTAACCTCCTTCCCATTTCAACTTGTAAATTAGGTTGCAAGCATACATTTTGAAGCCAGAAATCCACCAAAAATGCCAAAACAATGGATTAAAAAAAAAAAAAAACACACCAAACTTTCAGCTTAGTACTGCTGTACCACACCATGAATTTGTCTCCAAAAGCAGATTACTCTTAAAGTCAACAATAACTTTTCTGTATGAACAATCATTAAAGACACCTGAATGATGTTCTTATGCCCAGACTCAGTTTTATATGCATAGATGTGTTTCTGATATATTTATATCCAAACTGAAGCCAGAATCAAATACTTAAGGAAGTTATTTCTTCCTCCCTCATTATTTTGTCTTCCTAAGGCTTAGCTACACTGCTACAACTACAAGAGTTCAGTTGGGTATGCTCACGTGAAAGTGGCCAGCAGCACAACTGGATCCCAACATGAAAACTAGACCTTCTAAGTCTAGCCAGTTCTGGCCTCACATTGGCATCCCACTGTGCTCCTCAAAAGGATTGCAATATGTACCCCAAATCAGTGCATGACTAGTCCTTGCAATGGATCCAAATGGTAATGCTGTGGTATTCAGCAGGTAGTAAGTGGGGGAAAAAAAACAACATAACACTCCAGAGGTTTAAAATGCACAGTTAAAAAACCCTAGAATATCTGTGCAAGTTAACTGTTTTGGTGTTAAGTTCTTTCATAGGTGTTTTGGGGTTTGTTTTTTGTTTTGGGGTTTTTATTGATGTGCATTTCATAACCTAACTGTGCAAATTCACACAATCTAAGAAGAATTAGCTTTTGCAGTTATTGTTGTTAAAGACAGATGCACACTTGCAAATACAGTTAAGTACTGACATTCATACTGTACTTTCATGGGAGTAAGTAACACACCAAACAGACAGTGGCCTGCATAATAAAAATCCCATCATGTTTAGTTGAGGAGCAGTAGACATGAAAAAAGCTTTTTCTGAAGGTTACATATCAGGATAAAGGTCTGGGTATTCTGACAACATTTTTCACTAGAAGAGGATAATATAGGTCTCAAGGGAATGCAAAAGTCAATTACATGCACATTGGGATACACTTCTGATGGGAAGAGCTGCAGATCCAAATAAACGCAGCCTCTCCATCCCCTACTTGTTCCTCTGTCAGTCACCATAGCCAAAATGCACCCGTCTTCTCCCTTGAACTGCATTCATTGACTGATCCAACATCAATAATCACACCAGAAAACCTTCCCTCCTCTTCCTCATGTCTGCATCAACAAAAAGCCTCACAAAGTTCATTAACCACTTAATAAAAATGGCAACAAAAATTACGTCTGAAAGTGACTAATAATGACTTGGTACAGACATCTCTCCATGAGGTCCAAGTGTCACAATGGTTTCAGCACATCTGAAATATCCTACAGATGAAATACTAATGAGATACAAACAAGTACAGAAAGTACAACTCTTCCAGCTCTTTGAGTTTAAAACCAAGAATATTTCCCAATAAACAATACTTTAAAACTGCAAAGGTACCTGATAAATAATAGTAGGATAACATGGACTAAGCTTTACTAGACGATAAGATTTTTTGTGTTTATTGGCAGTAATTCAAATACTATTAAAATTCAGATACAACACTGCAGAGAAGTTTTGAATGGATACAATACACAGACCATAATTTATTGCTCCCCCCTTTATTTTTGCAATTGCAAATAGCCTTATTTTTTGTTCTGTGAGAAAACTGAATCCTGCATTGAAAATACAGTCTTTTTTCTGATTAATGAACATTAGCTACTATCCTGAATAGGGAAGGAGGGAGAAGGATGAGTCATAAGATAATAAGAATGCTGTAACCTGAAAATGAGCACTGGATAAGTGAGAATATTCATCTAGCAGGAGTGGAGAAATTAGTTTCCACAAGCACCAGTAATGCTTCAGGATGGTAAACAGCAGATTACTGAAGTCCAAACAGAACACAGGAGCAAATACAAGTCCTTCTTGTGTGGTTTAAGAGCTCATTTGAGCATCTAATTGTACTTCAGTCAAAAAGGATATGTTGTTTAAAGAAAAGGGGTTGGAAGGAAAGCATATGGACCAGGTCATTTTATCAGGTCAGAACACAGAGCTCTCTTAAAGAATTCTTGCCTAATGCATAAAGAAATATTCTAGTCAGAGAGGTTAGCCCTGCCTTATATGGGGACTTGATTTAATTCTAAGCCATTTCAAATATTAATTAACTATTTTGTTTCTTACTCTTCTCAGAGTTATTAAAGTAGTTGAGAGTAGACTAGTATCTCAAACAGTTACTAGGAAAAAGCTGAAAAGACATACAGAACCCATCCTACCTAACAGGTCAGCCTTGTCCAAGACAAGGTTATTTTCACTTCACCTATATTATTTCTATTCAGTAACCATTAAATGATTTATCTGTGGACCAGGACATCACTATGCAACGCACTGGGCAACACACAATGATTAAGTTCCTGCTGGAAAGTGCTTTCTATCTTTTCTAACAGATGCAAAATTTAAGCACTAAAAAATAGACCTTTCTTCTCTTCTGTGAGGTATTAAAAACTAGTCATAAAAGCTAACCAGACTATGCTCCTCTCAAATCACTAAATCCTTTGCCTGCTCTGCCAACTCCACCTCCCCACAGAGAAGTGCATTCTACCATAATAGACCCATCAACATACAACAAAGCACCATGCCTCCACTTCAACAGTCAGCAAAAAACCTAAAAATAAAAAACACAGCACCTCTACCCTCTGTCTTGGAAGCAAACAAGAGTTCTGCTTCACCTGATAGTCTTAAAATGGATAAAAATGCAGAAATTGCCCATGGATGGTTTTTTATCAGTACAAAGGAACAATTCAGTACAAAGAACTCATAAATAGACAGAGAGATAATAGGTCTACCATATCAGAATTGCAAAAGTAAACAAATACCAACAAATCAATAAATGTTGGGGTGGGGGTAAAAACAGTTAATCCAGTGGGTTTGGAGCAATCCATTTCCTTGGTACTTCAAACATAAAAGATTCTCTCCATCAAAAATTGCTGTGAAAGACTTGCACAAAAATAACCAGTTTGGTTGGCAAGAGGAGAGCTCTCAAATCCACCTGGTGCAAGTGCCTCCTCAAATTCTAAAATATGCTCCAATTGCTGGCGAAGCATTTTCACTTTGTCTGTGTGTGGGCAGAGGCATGTGTGCACTATAACATTCCTCAAAATTTCAGCAAAGAAACATGCACTTTATCTTGGATCATGTCAGTTGTATTACCATTAATAAAAAACTATTAAAATCATATAGAATCATAGAATGGTTTGGATTGGAAGGGACCTTAAAGATCATCTAGTTCCAACCCCCCTGCCAGCAGCAGGGACACCTTCCACTAGACCAGGTTGCTCAAAGCCTCATCCAGCCTGGCCTTCAACACTTCCAGGGAGGAGCAGCCACAACTTCCTTGGGCAGCCTGTTCCAGTGTCTGACCACCCTCACAGTGAAGAATTTCTTCCTAATATCCAATCTAAACCTCCCCTCTTTCAGTTTAAACCCATTTCCCCTTGTTTTGTCATTAGTTGCCCTTATGAAAAGTCCCTCCCCAGCTTTCTTGTAGCCCCTTCAGGTATTGGAAGGCCGCTATAAGATCTCCCCGGAGCCTTCTCTTCTCCAGGCTGAACAGCCCCAACTCTCTCAGCCTGTCCTCATGGCAGAGCTGCTCCAGCCCTCGCATCATCCTGGTGGCCCTTCCTATAATTATATTAATGTTAAGAAAATGTAAATATTCCTATTTCATTATTATTAATACAAAATATTTTAGATAATTAACTTGTTCAGGGAGTCAGGTAAGTAACATCACTGAGCTGCTGGATGAAGTCAGAGCAGCCAGAGCATTCTTCTGTTTTCTTCTGTTGTCGGGATAAGAAAGTGGGAGCAAATGTGTCGACACCTGTGATCGACCTGTTTGTCACACTGGTACTGCCACTCACACTGTAGCTCAAACTTGCATCATAAAGTCACCTTTTGTCTCAGCAGTTCAAGCTAACACTGAAACACTTCTCAGAAAACTTACAACATTTACAAAGCAGGAAAGGAGTGTAAATGTTGGTTTTCTCTGCTGCTACACGAAATAAGCAATAGAATAACAACGTTGTGTGTCTGTACTGCTGCGTTCAGAGGTCAGGTTTCTACAGCTTGTGCTTAATACTATACTTGATAAAATTAAAAAAGAAAAAATATTAGCAATTAGATAGTCAAAGATTATCACATGTGTCTAGTTATGTGATAAAGATTACAAGCAATGGCAAACCAAGATCTCAGGGTTAACAGCAGTCAGCAGAAGCCTGTAGGATCCACAGTTCCCACCCACACAAGGACCAGAGCAGCAAACAGGGAAATTAAGTGTGTTAATTGTGGCACTGGTTGCCCAAATCTTTTACAAGTTCTGCTAAATAAATACCTGCTTTGACAGAGGGTTACACTATCACTTTTCTTGGAGTTGTATCTAAATTCTAAATTGGAGGTAACTGTGAGCAGGCAGTTTAGGGGATGCTCTGTGAGCAGCTTACGCTTCTAAAGCACTACAAATTCAAAGGAAAAAAAAATCTAGTTTGGAATCACATTCTCACATAAAAGCAAAAAAAACAAGTGACAGCACAGCATCATAAAGCTTTCTCCTAAAAAGGAATCTTAAACTGGGAATACCAGAATTGTCATCAGCTATCTCAGGTCACTTCCTTCATACCGCTACCATATGTCCTCATTACTTCGGCCTTTAATTACTTGGTTTGGCATTAAATCAAAGAAACACACAAATTACTACCTTCGAGTTCTCATTTCATTTCTCTGCTTATTTTCTCTTCATTCTCTACTACCTTGTGTACTGTTCACAGGCCTTAAACACAGATGCTAACAGTCATATAAAATTTCTCCCAATTCCTGGAAAGTGGTGGCAAAAAAAACAAAAACCAAACAAACAAAACAACCAAAACACAACAACAAACCCCTTTCCTTCACTCTTGCTCTATTCAGTCTTACCAATTCCCTTCGTTAGTGTTACTAGTATGAGGGATGCTTATATTTTCAGCAGCCCCTTTCCCGAGAACCACAGTCTAGTCCACATATTAAAAAAATAAAAAATAAAACACCATCTTACTTCCTGAAATTATCATCTCACCTTCTTTTAAAGTCCTTGTTGATACCTTATTATGAATAAAATCAGGGTAAGGATTTAAGAACACAAGTTATGTCAGAGCATAATTACTTTACTTTTAGGGAGCTGTATTTGCTGGCAACTTTTCCCTGATAGTTTAGATGACCAGAAAGTCTAATGAGCTTTTCCATAAAATCTTGTGATACTGCAAAGTGAATTCATGTCAAGACTAGTCTTCCATACTGTAACTTATATCTAAATTATCTATAAAATACCTACCATCAAAAATAATATAAAAGATGCAGATAATTGATGGCAGCACATTAAGGTGACTGCATTATGTATATTTACTCAGCGTTGTGGGTTGTACTCAGCCTATAATAAAGATTGTCTTATAGCTTTCTTCACCCAAGTGGGCATTCAAGTTGTCTCTAAGTTTACTTGGCCCCTGAACTCATATAAATATTTTATTAAAATACAGCATGTGAAATGCACTCTGGCAATATTTTTTAAAATACACTAATTAAAAGAGCACTGTCAGGTGACAAAGGGAATTAAAAACCCTTGCAGTAATCTCAGATGTTTTGCAATTCTGCTCAGAAACATGCAATATATTTTCTAGAGGACACAATGCTGTTTCTTTTCACTTAAGAATTTTAGGATCACCCACCATATTATAGAAACACTCCTCAGAACCCATCACTAATGTTTTAATGTTATGATAGCCTGTGAACTTTCTAATACCAGGCAAAGCATTTTGAATTGTTGCCTTGCCTTTCTAAAGGCAGATGCCTTAGTTTCCAAGACTTCTTTTAAAACAACCAATACTTTTCCAGTAGGAGCTTTATAGAAAAAGCTTTATATTGGCTTAGGAGCTTCCAGGATGACATCAAAAAGCCATTTTTGGGTCAGAAATTTTCAGTAGAGAGCTTCATATCTAATCATAACAGTTTCTTAGGTCTAATACTTTGCTCCTTTGAATTATTTCTGTAAGTATTTCTTAAGTCAAATAGTGTAGACTGCTTAGTCACGACTGCCATACAGCAAAAGATATGCCCAATTATCCCAGCACGTAGCTTGATTACCTTACTTCTCCCTGAGTTCCAAAACTAAAGATCTAGAAAGTCAACCCAAAATAGTCATAAATCTGCATAAAGGAAGAGCAAGTCTTTGTCACATTCATGCTACTAAGAAGTGTACTCACTTAAAGGCTGGAGAAAGATGAAAAACTAAAAAAGAAAAAATATATCTGACTTGACCTCAGTATTTCAGGAAGTTATTTACCTTTGACCATAAAAGCATCACACAAATATTTCCCACTTTTAGCATCGTTCCCATTCACTCTTTTTAAAAAAGACAAAAAACAGGAGGCTAGCAGCCAAGAGATAGAAAAGTAATTTTGTAGTTTGCCTCATGATTAAACTAAAATTCACTTAAGTAGCAAGGCTAAGCCTTCTGAAACCCCTATTCCCTAATAAAAATGTAGTTTTAAGTAAGACTATTTTGTACAGTTGGAATCAATTCTGATAGGCAGGTAAATTAACTCCCTGTCAAATAAATTGGGATAGAAATTGCACCAGATTTGCCTTTTAGGTAATGCAACCCAAGGTTACGGTCTCATTTACTCTGTTGTTTTGCTTTTTTTCTTAGTAATACACACAATAAAACATTATTTCTGTAGTCTATTACTATTTATGACAGTAGTGAAGTGCAACACAGTTGCAATAAAACAGGACAAAATAAACTTGAAAAGAGTTTTTGTTTGTTTGGGTGGGGTTGTTGTGTAGGGCCTAACAACTGGGCCATGACCTCTAAGTAATAAATATTACTTCAGAAAAAAGTGACATTTCAGAGTAAATAGCATTGGAAACATACATAGGAAATGTTTTAACAATAACAAAGCCTTGAAACCATAGCAGAAATAAAAACACAGTTCAGGTCACATAATGATTTCCAATCCAACCATCTATTCCCTACTAATCACTTTCTTAAAGTCACTTTTGAGGCTGCATGCTGGGATTCCAGGCTGGATTCTCCAGTCCATCACAGCTCAAGTTCACATCACTAATGCTGTAAACTGAAAGCAGCTCAGCATTGCCCTACGCCAACGTATCACACTCTTCTCACCCTTTATTCCCAAGTTTAAAGACGACTTGTTGGATATTTTTGGGTGAAGTGGGGTTGAGTACACCTAAGGAGAGGGGTAAGGAAGCAAACACTGATGGTGATGTTAGACCAAATTACACCTGTCTGCTGAGAAAGCTCAGGCTCACGTTGTAAGCTTAATTCTACAAGAAGTGTGCTCTATTTGGTGAATATTTGGCTATGTAGGTAGATAAAAGTAAAAAGTTAAAAATAAAAATCCATGTCACACAATTTCAAGAGGAATAACATATAAGAAATTAGCTAATGTTATCAGAAATAGTCAAGGTTTTAAATCTATCAATTTCAGGAAACCAGTTCATCTGTTTGGAGAACTCCAAGCACTCAAAGAGGAGCCCAAATCCCGTTTCTCAACAACAAGAATGAACAAAGCAATATACTTGTCATGGCATCTGAAAAAACAGGTTTTTGATGTACTTTTATCAAGACCTACAGTACCATTTATCACACTATGATTTAAATTAAAAAACAATCTGTAATGAAGATTATTATCCCACTGCTCCTGCCATAGATTCTTAATGGCTGCTTTTTTCCAGACTCCCAGATTCAGTCAAGATAAGCGAACAACTCAATAAATACTGTAACTCAGTTCAACTGCAGTCTCGTCCCTTGCACCTCCAGTTCTTTTTAATATGACTGTAGACAAATAATTTTGACCTCACCATGTGATACTACTGGTACCCTGAACCGATGCTTCCCTTACCATACGCAAAAGTCCAACTATGAACAACAACAAAAAGACCAGCAAGGGCAATCTCAGTTCCAGGTGAAAACATGCTAGATTTAGAAGAAGGAAAAGGTCAGCTATAGCCCTAGGACCCAAAGTGTGACATCACAGTATAACAGCACTTATGTCTCTTTCTCTTCCAGAGTCTCTCTGAAGCTTTTATAGCAAAAGGTTCAAACTCATGGACTTATGGAGCTATCTGTGAACGTGTCAGAGGAAGGGCTGTTCTATCTCTGCATCCAGAGCCCAGCACACACAAGGAGCAGTGAGGAAGCAGATGCAGGGTGCTGCCAGGACAGACACAGACTTGCTGGGTGGCAGGGCTCTGAAAAAGAGAGGAGAGGTGTACCAGGGCATGGTAGAGCACTCCACTTAGCTGCACATCCAGGGGTACTGCTGCAGATGCCCCCACCACCAGAAACTGAATCAGGATTTGAGACCTTTCCCTGCTTACACAGGATGGAAGGTTGGCAGTAAAATCAACAACTTGGCTTTCCTTTCAGACCTGCTAGCCTCTTGCCATCTGAAAAGCACAGGGTCAAAACAAACCAAAATGCTTCAGAGACACTGATGCCAGGGGCAAGGCAGTAAAGGTTATTCTAACAGGAAAGGAGTGAAGCAAGTAACCTGTAGTGGAGTAGATCAATATCTTTATTAATATAATAACAACAACAAATCCCATTCAAAGATGAATTTTTCTCCTCCAAGGCTATTATTTCCCATACATCCATACAATTAGAAGAGTCATTAAAAGGGAGTCATTAAAACTTAATGTGTACAGTTTGTTTCCAATTGTTAAATCAAATTCAAAATGACTTATTTTTGAATATCATGTTTATTTATAGCTTCTGAAATTAAGACATACTCCTTATTTGAAAAGATATTTCTTTCTTTCCAATATTTGTTGATGATTTTTCGGTTTTTTGTTTTTGTTTTTTTTACTAACAGATCTATTATATTACATTGGAACAAGTGTTAAGATTTTTGACAATCAAAGGAAGGATCTTTTTTCTTTCCAATATTTGTTGATGATTTTTCGTTTTTGTTTTTTTTTTTTACTAACAGATCTATTATATCACATTGGAGCACGTGTTAAGATTTTTGACAATCAAAGGAAGGATTCCCATTTTGTATTCCAGCAAACTTCTGAAAACAAGAGAGGAACAAGTAAACTTCTGAGAAAAAGCAAGGATCAAGCCCACTAGTCAGCAGCAGTATCTCACTTTGACACTATTGCTAATGACAAATACAGATTTTGGGCACAGTTTAATCACACAGGAAAGAAGCACCTTTTCCCCTTAATGAAATATTCATTTTTATATGGTGGTCAAAGCAAAAAAGGAAGGCTTTTAAAGTTTGACCATCCTTAAAGTTTCTAGACTTGGTAGATCATAAAAAGAAAGTAGAAAAGCTTAAATTCAAAGGGTTATTAAAAGATCTAAGAAATCATGCTGGCTCAATTTCTATAGCACTATTAATAAAGAGGCTTTTGTAGGTAAGATAGAGGAAAAAAAAGACTAAAAGGGGCAATGGACAAGGGGATGATTTTATACTGTATCTAATGTAAAAGGTGAAACATTATCTGAATACTAACATATTAAAAGACATTTTGATCATATTAGCAGTGAAGTCACTAAATCTGATTTTTTACATGTCAGAAGGTGACTGCTGGTTTATATTTAACTTTGTCATTAAAGGATGGTTTTGCTTTACTGACAGATGCACAAAATAAACAATGCTTTCCCTAGTTTCCCAATTGCTTTACCAGGTCCTGATACATTTGGTTTGCTAATGTTTTAAGCATACATAAGATAAATCCTGAGGTGTAATTTTCAAATTAATCTAAATGTCAAGGCTTTCTGCTTTTTAGTCAATGAGTGGAGTATTTTTAGTGTTTTGGGTCTAATCTAAACTCTTCAGATGAGTACCTACAATTTTTTTTAATGTTAAAAGGGTGAGTGATCAGAGCTCTATTTTAGTTCTGCAGGTTCTGTCTACATCTTTCTTATCTCCTTTTGCTTGAAAGGAATCAGAATTGCCCCATGATGTTCTTTGATCAGATAATTCTGGTTTCTCATTTACTTGATCTCCTACCAAGGACCTGCCTGCCTTTTTTTAAGAAAACAAACAAAAAACCCCACAAACATGAAAGCTAATCACTTTCAGCTTCTAAAAACACATTTCAATTGTGAGGTTTTTTTTTTCAATTGTGAGCTTTTTTTTGTGCACCACTACAAAGAAACTAGAAAGAGAACAGACACCAATATGTTAAATATCTGCCTTTTTTTTTTACCCCCACCCCATTTGTTTACAACTTGCAAGAAGTGGTTTATTTAAGACCTTTGTTGCAAAACAAATAAGCCAGTGCTGAGTAAAAGGTAGAAAAATATGACTCATTGACAAGCTTCCCCAAACTAATAAAAGCAGCAAATAAAATAGCTATGGAGTCAAACACCAAGGCCAAAAGTTATGCACATTGAACCACAAGCCTCAATTTACTGCAGACATCTCGCATTTTCCTGCGAGCACACACAGAGGCATCCAATTCACGTAAAATTGACCTTTCACTGCAGAAAATGATGGTTTGATTAACTCTGGCTGGGTTGGTAAGTGCCTCACTTACCGGCCGACAGCCGGCTGCAGCACCCAGCTCCCTCTCCCCGCTTCCCCAGTGGCTCCATTTTGTGACAGTGAGCTTGCTGGTCACTCCAGCTCCTCCCTCACACACTCTACCTGAGTGTGCCACCATCTTCGGGATGGAGAACACAACCACTGAGCAGGGAGAAGGAACCCCCTTTCCCAGCACCCTCAGCCCAGTGCTGCCGGGGAGCCCTCACAAAACAGCCATCCCAAGCGCAGTACCAGGCCTACACCAAGGCTTCCACAACTCCTTTTATTTGGGGGTGTAATTTCCCATCCTGTTACAACATTTTAAAGAAAAACATGTAAAAACTTATGTTCTTGCCTTTCTGAGTCTTGATGTTTGGCATCTTTTCAAACAGGGATCAGAAAATCACCTGCCATGGCACGGGCAAGGCCACTCCATGGAGGCACAGGGTGGCAGGGAACATGGAGCCCATCTTCCCTCCCTAAGCAGCCCCAGCCAGGCCAGGGACAGTGACGGGGCTCAGCCATAGCCTGGCCATCCCCAGGTGCCACTGCAGGCCCCAGCCCGGCCGGGAAGGGCTTGGGGACAGTCAGGTGCTAAAGGGCAGCCCCAGGCGGGGAGAGAGGCCTCAGCTGCCATGTCTCCCCCACCACGGCTGAGGAAAGAAGCTGACCTTGGGCCTCATCTAGCAGGAGGCAACATCCTCAGGGCCCTGACACTAAGAAAATAAGTCCTAAAACACTTATTTTTCCCATCAGAAGGAGAATTATCAGTAGCACTGCCACACATGCTTGTCTGTCTATTTCAGTGTTACACAAAAAGTAAGCTGCTTTTGTGAGATGTGAAACACCTCTACTCACAGTATGATTAACTAAGCTTTTTTCTTCCATTAAAGAAAACAAACATTTTTATATAACTGCAGATTGAGGAGAAAGAAGAAGCACCTGGGATACAGAAATCTTGCTTTTCTTCTAAAGCTAAAACAAAAACATAGTTTTTAGTTCAAAGATTTTTATGATACTATGCTTAGAAAAAAAGCCACTAGGGTTTAGTCATCCCCAAAAGTACTTAATTATTGTTGCACCTGGTTTCAGCAGAGAGTCAGTAACAAACTGTCTGTACTTAAGCCGTGTACATGTTTGATTCAGCACACAGGCTGCTCCCCGTGAAAGCCAGCACCCCTCAGTCCAGTGCGAGATATTTCACACTGAAACATGCCGCTGACTTCTCAGAAGACGAGGAAAAAAGCCTCTCTCCTTATGGGAGGCAAACACTATAAATAATATTTATGTGCAGCAGAAATTATTAGGTCTAAAAAGACAAGAGCTGTATGACACAAGAAGTGGATTTACACGTTAAAATTAAGCATGACTGGCCCAGCCCCAAGATAAGAAACACGTTTTAAAGATAAATTTATCCTCCACAAGCCAGACTTACTCTACATGATTATAAAAGATCCACCAAACTGGGTGTTTCTCCAGAAGATGGAGCATGTCACAAGGGGAATGCTGTAGGAGGACCTCATGGGTGTCTCATTTAGGTTACACAAGCTAGACAGAAATGTGGCATCAGCAGGGAGGGAGAAGACGATGCAGCATCCAGTGGCCTGAGGTGAACAGGCTGCAGAAGTTGAACACAGATTTGGCAGTTCTGGGTGACACACGAGGGACCACAGATTCTCAGTCAAGTGGTCTCATGGTTTTATAGTTCAGTTACATGGATTCACTATTTAAAGAGACTGTATACAAAAAAAACCCACAATCCAGCTTGTGAATGCAAAAATAAAACTAGTTCTAAATAGTAAATTTGCTTGTAGATAGGATATCATTGTGAAAAATGGAAATGCACTGTGACATTAGTTATAAATATCTGCCTTAATTTTGGAAGTTCTTCTCAGCATATGTTTCCAAAATAATTAAACTCTGACTTTCTAAATATTTTTATTGAGTTCACTCCTGTCTAGGCTCTTGGTAAATGACTTAAATAGCTCAATTTCCCCATTACTACCTGCAGGAAGTCTGAATAAGATGTAAGACAATGCAGGACAGAATATTGTCATCCTGTAGAAAAGTACCTGCTTTTTGGCACTAGAAAACCAAGCCAGCCCTCCTATTTTTCTCTTGGAAAGGAGGTAAAATACTAAGATTCATCAGAGCAGATAAAAATAACGATGAATAAATAAGAATTATTTTTTATCAGATGGGTTTTTAATACTTATTTTAGAATACTAAAATTATGCTAGGAACTCTGCAAAGCAACTCTGAGGTTATTGCAAGAAATAATTCTTTTATTCAGTTCCAGAGAACTTTAGGTTAATAAAACTTTCATGTGTTCTATTCTTGTACTATTTTTACTGACTAAGCAATCACATAAATAAACTTCTATAGGATAAGGTTTTAGAGGTAGAATCTTTATTGCAGTAAAATTCCTAGACACTAGAGCATCCTATGTCACAAAGCAAAGTATAATTTTTATAAATTTAAGTACAGGTAACTAGGAATTATAACTACATAAGCCTAGAGAAGAACTATGAGTGCTTTATCCAAATGATCTTTCTTGCAAAATCCCATTAGATCTATCAGGTACCTTCATAGGGCCAAAGCAGAAATGAATATCAAACTAGATACGAGTTTTATAAAATGCATGTACAGGAGAAGTTCTTAGAAGACTTCATAAACCAGTAGCATAGCAGTTCTGTCAATGGAGGGCCTTTTGAAGTAGAAGGATTATAATCTTCATGGGTTGATAAAGCAACAGAAGCCTTCAGTAACCATGATTTCCACCTACTATATTTGTGGTCTGTATTCAAGGGAAGACAGTGGGAGTGAGCTGCAAATGGACTTAGACATATTGATTACCCAGAGAGGGGAAAAAATAATCAGACTAAATATAGTAAAAACAGAAACAAGATTCCATTTTTAGAGAAGTTAAACTGAAATTGCAGGTTAGATTAATATTTCTCTTGCACTAATAGCCTGTAGAGAGTAAAGAGGAGCAAGATGCCTTCCTACTCTGGTATCTCTCATGATTTTCTGCCATTTCCTCTCCAAACTTCATGATATAACTCCATAAACTTTGGGCAAGTCCTCAGCTGTTAAAGAGAAAAAGTTGTATCCAATGCCAACAAAACTAAAGTTCCTACAATGGCAGTTATAGCCAACTACTTTGAAGAAGCATCTGGGAGGAGAAATTTAACCAGGACCTTTTGACCATCAAGGTGTTACAGATTCTTACAGGCCCACTCTCAAAAACTTCATCATACCAACAGCTCAAACTTGTATTAAATGCAGAAAATTCACATGTTCAATTCAGGAAATTCTTATGTGAACATCAACAAGGAGATCCAACCCCGGCAGCTGCTGGAGTCCCATGTTTCAACCTCATCCATGTGGTTGTCATTGCAGACTCACAAGCAGTCATGCTTCATTAGCTGCTACTGCCACACTAAAAACAGTGGAATTCATTAACTCGCACAGTGTCCTAGCCAGTTCTGATATGCTTTAGCAGTTGATTAGATACTTTTTTTCCCAATTAAATAAATATCAGGCAGTATTTCTAAAGGCCACTTGGATTTCTTTTCAAGAAATAGTACAGCCATACAAATTCAAATTGGACAGGAATAGTATATTACTCCTTCCCATGTTTCAAGATATATGGAAAACCCACTTCAAATTCAGCATTCCCAAACTCAGTCATCTGAAACTGCTTAAATACTTGTCCTCTGCTTTACATTTAATTGTTTACTCCTCTGTTATTCTGCAGAATTATCCTGAACGAACTAAAAGAGACTCTTTAATTAATCAGTCCGAGTTTTTGAAGATTAATTTTCAAAATATACTACCTCGTTATTCTACAAGAAGCTTAACAGACGTATTCTTGGCTTTTTCATTAACAACCTTCCTTAGTTTAGCTCTAAAGAGAAGTTCCATATATCTGAAATAGAGAAGTTATAGCTTGCTTTGGTGTTCTTATCTGGCCTCTGCTTCGAGTGAGTTAATAGCCCAAGTCACATTTTTGGGTTTTGGGGGTTTTTTTTGGTGTTTTTTTTTTTTTTTCCCTAAACCACAACTTATTAAATGATAAATAATTATTTTATTTGTTTGGTTTGGTGTTTCCTTCCACTTCCCCTGTCCACATACTAATTAAATTTGTCATTTTCTTAGGTAACTTAGGCCATGTAGCACAAGCAATTCTAATAAACTGCAACTAAGAAAATACAGGGAAAGAACAAAGGATAAAATCTCTGGTACAGAAAACAGAATTACCCCCCAAAAAGGAATAAAAATGTTTTTATTCCAAGATCTGTGAATGTTTTAGATTACATAAAATTATTAATAAATATTTTGGGAGTTTTGTTTGTAAGAGTCATTGATAAGTATACATCTCCTTTTTTATGTTTTGAAACATGTCCTGCAAAAATAGGTAGGTTACAAGAAAGATTGTCACTGTCATTTTGTCAGCTAGATTCTTCAACCAAATTCCTATTCTCTTGCATGCTGTAAAGACTGGTATTAAAGGACACACCTGGGTAGGCGTCTGCTAGATTTTAAAGACCAGAAGTAATAGCAAAAAGTAAATAAATGTGTGCAATACAAAGGGAAGAGGGAACATCCAGAAAAAACTTATTTCCACTACGCTGAACTGCAAAAATATGAATCATCATCTGATTAGTCTTGAATAGAAAATGCAGTTTAGAACTAAGACTAACTGAAAATATCAAAACACCACAGATGAAAACATTTTGGTAGACCAAGAAACACATTTTAGGACCTTATGCTGTAGTCAATTATAGCAATTTTGCCTCAGTCAGAAGCAACACTTTGTTTACAAATATTTAGTAGGTCAAGTATGAAGCGTTCTTTTGAAAATTCACTCTAGAACATTTTAATAATAAACTAAACATTTGTCCTAATCTTATTCTGAATAAACACACAAAGATGTAATAATCCTTCAGAATTAACCTTTGATTAAATACAAGTACTCACAGTAGAAAAGGAGTAGCTCTTCCTCACCTTGTTTTCCTTGCCTAAGGATATTACTTAGCAGTTTTTCATTTAATTTCATTGTTTAGACTCCAAGATGCATCCAATTTCAAGCTCTTCTGTATAAAAACATACGAAGGAGTAAGCCCCGTTCTTCAGCATAAAAACATTAGAGCAAGCAGAGAATTGTATCCTGAAAGCTTTAGGTGTCAAAGGTGCTTCCTACCATACTCCTCCTTGGGCTACCACAGATGTCTCCACACCTGGCTGTAGGCATCACGGTGAATATGTCTGAATGGAATTCATCAGATTTAAAGGAAACACGTAGTGTGAACCAACCACACACAGGCCACAAACCGAGGCGGAAAGTGATTAAGTGGCACAGATTAGGTGGTTTTTTCAGAGTAGGCCAGAAACCAGCTCCTTTAAGTGCAGAACAGCGAATCCCTGAATAGTGATACTACCAAGTTCTTCCAAGATGATTACAAATATCACCTTTGTTCCAAACTTTGATAGAATAAATTCAGATAAACCAGCAAAGCTCCCTTTTGTCATCTTCTCATTTTACTTTCTAATACACTTACATGAATATACCTATGGACATCACCTTTCCAAGAAGTAAACCACATGGGCTCAACAATAATCTCAGCTTTCCTTCCATCACTACTGAAGCTGTGCTACATGCACACGTTATTTTATTACATGAGCAGATGTGAGGGCTTATTCTAGTTCTCAGAAGTCTGATTACATAGGTGGCATGCAGTGAGAGCTAATCAGAAGATCCTTTCTGCTCGATGAATCCTGTAGTATGATTGACAATAGACTGAAATCAGCGGTACGGAGATGGACTTCCAGAAGCTTATTCTACTAACAATGACAATCTGTGGCATATAAAGCAGAAGTGTACTAAAAATGCTGAAGAAATTAACTTAAATAGAGGAAACATTAACTATGAACTCCCTGGCTCTTCTCAGTAAGTGTCAGAACCTCAAAGCTATTGAAACATTGGTTTTTGCATTTAATATTTACAGTGCTGTGATAGTAGCAATGAGATAATTATGGCACTTCTGCTACCAAGGCCATGACTTGCAAAAGCCATGATTTCTGTCATTCCACTAGAAGGGGTGAGGAGGGGAAAAGGGAAGAGGAGAGAAATGTAAGCTTTTTACTCTGACATGCTGTCTACAGAAGGAGAATATTTGTTTCCAAAGCAAAGCAGTTTGAATTTTAGGCAACTGAATTACTATGGAGAGTTTTTACTCCTCCTCATTTTTTTTTTTCCTCTCCATCTTTTGAATGACCAACTCGAAAGACCAATACAACATGCAAAAATAAGAGAGGGCATGGGATGGGCATGGTCAAGATGTCAATTTGTGAAGTGCCTTAGTTTTTGAGCTTGTGATATTGCAGGGTCTATGAAATGTAATTAGCTACTTGGCAGTGATAACGCACAGTATAATTTTTCATATGATGATGCTACCCAGTCCCCCTGAATTACTACAAAATTTAATAGGGCACCTGTCCTACCTACATTATTATAATGGAACTCATTTCCCAATATTATCCATGTCCTTCAGAGATAGGTATTTCAGCCTAACCCAACAACCTCTTAAATAAAAACATTTCTAGGACCACGCTGTGGGATCTCTTACAATGTACTTTTGCTCAAGATGGATCAAACAATATACTGCGACCATCGTAAATGAAACTGGTACTTTCTGTTGATCACAGTCTTCCAAAAATAATTTAATCTATGTACAAATTTAACAACAAACTGAAATATTTTTTCAGAAAGCATTGTGACAAGCTAATTGGAAAGAAAATCTTTTATATTGTCTGAATGACATCCCAGAAAATAAAAAGGAACATTTACTACTTGTAAATCCAAGGTGATCAAGTCTCTCTCCTCTTTTCAGTTGCTATACTAGAAAATATAAAGTATAGCAGTAGGCTGCAAGATGCAGGAGGAAATTCCTTGGTGGCATTGGGTGCTGGTAAAGGTTCAAAGCAAGCAGTGTTCTGTTTCTGGGCAACGTGATTCAAGGAAAATATGGATCATTTGGGAGTGCAAGGGGTGGAAATTTTAATAAGAGTAACAAGCTGAAGGGAAATTATTTGGTCTAACAAAGACTGAAGGAAGATATGATAATAGCTTTCCAATCTTTTACATGTTAAGTAGGAGAGAATAAATGCTTCTTCATATCCAGTGAAGAAAAGGGAAGCAGTAGTGGGTTTAATAGCAACAAGGGACTTCTAGGTGAAGCACATCCAGGGAGAGACTGCCTGGGAAGGCAGGAGAATTTCCATCACTGCATTTAAAACAAGCTACAGAAATATGCATCAGAAATAACATAGGAAGACCTGATTCTGCCTTGGGGCTGAAAATGAAACATCACTTCTTTAAGATTTCTTCTAAGTTTGTTTTATAGGATATCTGTAGGGATTCTTTGCTATCTGGCCTTCTCAGACCTCAGAAAGCTTCCTGCCTGGATGCACAACAGGTTTTCACTGTCATTCAGATGAGAAACTAGCAATTGACTCTGGCCATGCCATGCTGAGATGCAAGAAGTTTGCTGGCAAGTCAGCACTATGAGTGACAAATCTTTTCAGAGTTGTGAAGTAAAGAAAGATTTAAAAGCTTCAATTTAAGGACAGAATTGTCCAGTTGTGAATGTGGACTTCTGTGTGCATATCATTCAAAGTGTTTTTCTTTGGATCACCTAAGGCCCATTTCAGACCACTAATCCTCATTTATAAGGCAATTTAATTCAAATTATCTTTATATTAGTGATGCATGTTCCACGTGCACAACTGAATAGGATTATGTTAGTATTGATGCAGCTAAGATTCGTATAACGTCTCTTTAAAGATATATTTATTCCTTGTGTTATCTTCTCATAAGTATTCTGCACAGAATATCTATAATTATTTAAAAAATCTGTTTATCTTCACAGACCTTCATTGCTTGGAACCAAGATACCTGGACTAGAAGACTATTTTCTCAGGAGCATATATGAAAAAGCAAGATAAACCTTCCTCAAGAAGCCAGAACATTGAAAATTCCACTGTCCTTCAAGTGCAAAATTCATCTCCTCACTCGGTAATTAAGTACATAAATAAATAGATTTTTGAAAATAAATAACCTAAAATATTTCTGAAGCATTTTGCATGCTTTTTGGCTCTTAAGAGAATGGCAGAATTATACAAATACCAGATATTTGTGTTGCTTAATACATTGCTGGAAAAAGCTTAAATGGTAGCTAATCAGGTTGGAGAATCTAAGTAATTTTTTTAAATCTTGGCCATAATTTTGAATTTTGTTTGGTGCATTGTTGAAAAGATTCAAACTCCTGAAAAACACTGTGGAAATTTTACTAATATTTTCATTAAAAAGGATAGATCTGAAAAGGAACCTAACAACAAAGTATAGCACACGTCAAGGAAGCCAAACACATGAAAGGCTTAGGTACTTTAACCTTTGGTTGAAAGAAAGGAGCTCCTGTCTGGAGCTTTAATCTCTAGCAGGGAGATGGGATAAGAAGCAGTTTACAGTTCTATTAGATGTTGTTAATTACAATTTAAAAGTTCAAGACAAAAGTTATCAAACTGGAACAGGTTACAAGAAGTTTGACTCAACAAATATGCAGAGTACCTATAGATACAGACCACCAACAATATCTTAAGATCATACATGAACTGGGATTACTTATAAAGGTAATTAGTTACATTAGCTAAGAGAGATCACTTCTCTGTGGGGTAACTTAGCTGGGATTGAGCATTACATTGTTGTGGCAACAGTGCTTCCAGTACCCCAAACTACCTCACAGGAATCTAGATTGGGCATTGCTACATGGTGCTATTTTATGCCATATAAATATATCTTAAATGAGCATGAGTCATGTAGCCTAGCAACAGGAAACACAAGAGAGGATGTTGCTCTTTAGAGCAGAAGTTGTAGGAGGATTAATTAAAAAATAAAAATAAAAATCAACACCCAACAGGACCAACCCACAGAAGACAAAAGGACAGGATAGACAAAGAAAAAGAAAACAAACTGGGAGCATATCGCTTGTGAAAAGTCCCACAATGGTATTTAGAAGATAGATCTTCACCATCAGAAGTGCACCAGCCTTTCAGTAAGAACGGAGGGGAGCAGACACAAACGTTAATAATTTTAGAAGACGACTCCAAATGAATTAGTTTAACATCCTGAATAGAAATGGAAGTTTTAGCACACTGACTTCACTTACTTACAGAGGCCAAGCAGTGGTGGGCTGGCCATGTGATAAGAATAGATAAAGTATAAATGCAAAAACCAGTTCCTATTGAACGAGATAAAATATGAAGACAGGAAGGAAATGAAACACATTACCCACAAATTGCTTTAAGGATGACCCAAAAAAAAAAAAAATCACACTTCAGTGAATAAATTTAGCAACAAATGTGAGAAGAAGTATATATCTTTTGAAGATAAATTGTGTCCTTCAGCTTTTTTTTTTTTTTTAAACAGGATTTTGTTTTCCTGGCACACAAGACCTTGCCCCCTGCCACATACTCAACCTTTAGGCATAATATGGTAAATCCAAAAATTGTTTGGTTAGGTTTTTTTAAATTATTGCCAAAATAGATAATGTTTAGGGATAGAAAACTTAAAATGCATTTGAACTGGAAATTTATTAAGTCCTACTGTGAAGTTGTGCTGGTTACATCATGTTTGAGTTTACATCATGGGATTGGTATTTTTGCTGAACTGAGTCATCAAACTAAGCAAATTTCTCTTCCTCAAGAGGGGAAAAAAAAGAAAAGAAGAGAGTCCTCAAAAAACCCCCTCTTCATTTTTACAGATTGGTTTTAATATTCAGCCTTAAAAAGAGCTAAACATTTTATTTGGTTTTGTTACCTATGGGATTGGACAGATTAAAATCTTTTGCTAAGCATTCTATTGAAATGAAGTAAGTGAGGAAGCGTGTGGATAGCAAGGTCAGGGTGTCATAAACAGTAACCAGAGCTCAAAAACTTCCAGTACCAAGTTGAGTTCTGTTGTCCATTACACATTTTTTCCTTTCCCAGCCTCCTGTGTAGCTCATTGTCTCTTCCACCTCCTTGTCATTTTTTGATGTCACTATCTTTCCTCAGAAATTATATCACAAGTTTAGAACACTGTTTTGCTCACATTGACATCAACGACAAGGCTCTCCTAAATTTCTGAAGGAGCTGAAAACAAGCTGAACAGCCACACCCAGAGCATAGTGAGTTCAGGGTAGTAACTACACTACAGAAGAGCCAAACTAGATGTCACCACTGAGTTTTCCCATCTTTATTTTCACTATGTTAATTGATAAATGTTTATGACAATTTTAACTTGAACAAAGTCCATTAATAATTCAAGAAGAAATAAAAGGTTAGTGGTAAAAATGGAGGAATTCCTCCTTCCCCAGAGAAGTTTCCCTCCATCTCCTCCATACTAAAACTGGCACATCACAAAGTGACAGATGAATTTTATGAGGATTGATTCATGCCAGTCTCTGATGAGTAATTAAGTTCAATAAAGGCCTGTCAATATCATTTGGTATCAGTTGTCACTTTGTATTGTGTCTAAAGGTACAGGTGCACACAGAGAAGGACACAAAGCACAAGGACAGAAGGTGCTATTCTGCTAGGAGAGGAAGCTGGTAAGTTTTGAACATTTAACAGAACTAAAGTCACCACCTCACCTTAGAAGGAGTTGCACACACCTAAATTACCCCTAAAAGCCAGTCCTCAGTCAATAGCCAAAAGCAGAAGTACTCCCAAAATGAGAGGTTATAAATCATTACTCTCCTCTTTTCAAAGAGCATGCATCCCATGCTCACCTGCCTGCAGATCCAAACCTTATAGCTCTTTTTGAGGTATTGAAAGAGGATAAGAGAAAGATAGAAACATAAAAGGAGCAATTGCCCTCTCTTCCCTCAAGCGAGCTTGCAGCCTTATGCTCAATGAAGGCACTTACATGATGGGAGCCATCAGCCTGAATTGAGGCTCCAAACTTTAGGTCAGTTATCCCATCTCCTGGATAAAGCATTTCAAATAAGGACCTTGCAGATAAAAAGAACCCACAGCAACAAACCTTTCAATACCATGTCTTAAAAGCAACAAGAGTATTACCTTTGGATTATATTCTGTTAGAAAGCTTATAAACACTTACCTCAAGATGAATTCATGCTGCAAGCTGTTAGTAGAAGTCAGTTTGCTGTAACCTCGGCAAGAACACTAAGCAGACAGAGATAAAACTCACCCAACAGCCTTTGCTTTGTAGACCTCCCCGTTAACTAATTCCAGACACCTGGAGTCAGAGACTTTTCTAGAGAAGGCTGCTTTCACCCTTCCCCTGAGTTGTAATTCACACCCTGCCTGATTAATACAGCTGTACCAGAACTTGATGAGTTGCTTCTCCACGAAGATTGCACGACCTAGTGGGGAACACCTGCCCTTTACAGACCTGAGAAACATTCAGTTAAATGAGCAGAAGACATTACAGCTGCAGGCAGGAAGGTTCATGCAGGGACTGTATGAGGAAATGGGACTTAATAAATTAGAAAAAAAAAAGTCCTTCCATGTGAAAACTTAGTAGGGCCTCTAGGATCCATAGACCTGACTATTTAATAACATAGTAGGTGCCCAAGAACTGTGGTTTGGTTTTGGGGGGGTTTTTTTGTTATATTTGAATTTTCAGAGCAGGAAGGGTGCGTGCTGATAAAGAATAGCTGGTAGCTAAGAGACTTTGGTATGCAGAAGACAATCCAAGGGAAAAAGTGAGACTAGCTTTCAGCTTTTGGAGACAGGAGTAGTGTCCCTGTGAGATTCAGTAGAAGGTGGGGAGCTGAGTTTTTTTTCATGGGCTGCTAGATGGCTCACTCTTACTAATTGCCACGATGGACAGAAGCTAAATACTCTTAAAATCCTGCTGTTAAGTGCCTAACTCTCTTATGTCCTTTTTTTTTTTTTCTTTCCCACTTCAGAACAGATCTTCTGACCAAATTGTGATTGCACCCAGATGCATAATCTGAATTGAAATGACTTTATTATGTATGATATTCATCTCATAATGAACCATTACTCACCATTTTATATTCTCATATTCCTATCAATGATCTAGAAAAGAAAGGTTTATCTACATCATGCCCATTTTATTTAGGACGTGGTTCTCAAGCTTTCATTTGCAGATCACTGGAGGCACAGAGAGAGCATTTCTTTGTTTTTTTAAGGCAATCATTGGTCTGTATATAGTGAGGGGTTTTTTTTAGGAGTCATACCTCACTAGTGACTTTTAGAAGTTTTTAGGTGATTTCATGACCAATTAAACTGAAGTCCCAATACAGTTTATCTTTTCCTGTGCTTGGAATATCAGCTCCACAGCTGTTGCTGGTGACATTAGAGTGAGCTGTGACCACCATTTACAGACAGTAGCCAATAAACTAACAGAGACTAAAATTAAATGAAAAAGAGAGGTTGGGGCTGGGAGATTTATTATTAGTAAATACAAAGTCTTGTGGCCAGGAAAATGAAAGTACATATACAGAAAGAAGCAGGGAAAAAAATGGCATCATAATTCATGTAAATTAAAAATTTACAAGGGAATATTTTCCTTTTTGTTTTTTATTTTTTTTTTTTAATGTCAGAAAGTTTTTAAAATCCAATACAATTTTTCAAAAATAAGCAAAGATTCTTCTGCCTGTTATAAAACCTACAGGGAGGAAAATCTACATAAAGTCTTGATGCCTTCATTATGATATTATCTATTCTAAGAACATTCTCAATTATCATTATGATCATCATTAGCATGCTTTATAGCATGTTCATTTGTTTTTCCTCCTTCTGAAATGTTAATCAAAGATTAAATTTACTGTAAATCAATCAAAAAACATCTTCATTTTAAGTTTAATCACACAGTGTTGCACTGTGTAATAAATGAAATATAAAAATACTGAGTCATTGTTGACAGTTCTTTCAATAATAATGTGGAAAACCTTGAAGTTTCTAGAACTATTACTATGAGCATAACCTACAGTTACATTGAAAATTTATTAACTAATACCTTTTATATATTCTACCATTTCTGTGTAAATTATTTCTACCTCCCAACTTAATGATATATTTGCAAACTTAAGAACTCACACATTAGAAAGCTTGTTCCTGTAACCACACAAATATACTTAAAGACTACTGGATTAAGATGAGAGAGGTAGTTCTTGAACAGTTTCCCTTGTTAGGGTAAAGAAAAGCATTAAAAATCACCCTATTACTAAGGTGATTTCAGTTACTTTTCTGGCTGTGTTGTTAGAAATATTTGGTAAAATGATCATGCTCTTATTCTTGCACTTGAAAAAAAACTTGTACATAAATCAGGCCTAAATTTCCTGATGGCTTAAATATTGTGAAGACAATGGAAATGGTGGAGTGTGCTGGATATTTAGCTGGAATGTGCCTAGAGAAGTCTTGCATCCATCTTAAATAATATTGCCGCATTTTAGGAAAGTGAAAGTGTACTTTACATTAATTTCATGATAATAATGTTGAGTTTATGGTCTCAGAAGGAAAGAGCAGATTGTGAGTGACAGTAATTTTTAATTGTTTTTGAAAATGTGGTGGGTTGATCTTGGCTGGCTGGCAGATGCCTACCCAGTCTCTATCTAACTAACACTCCTCAACAGAGCAGGAGGAGAAAATATGGAAAAGCTCATGATGAAAACAAGGAGATTGCTTATCAGTTATCACCATGGGCAAAATGGGGAAAATTAATTTGGGGAAGATTAATTTAATTTATTGCTCATTTAAAATGGAGTAGGATGGTGAGAAACAAAGACAAAACTACAACACCTCACCCCTACACCCTCCTTCTTCCCAGGCTCAACTTCATTTCTTTGGTCCCGACTCTTCTGCCTCCTCCTCCTCCTCCTCCCCTCCTGGAGTGGCACTTTGCTCACGCTTACGCAGGTTTTCCCAGAGGCACCACCATTGTGGCTTTTTTCTGTACGTCCTTTGTGCTACAGTCTGACTCCAAATTACAATGCAGCTTCAGCTAAGAAATTGGAAATCAATTCCTAAAACTTTGTATTGATGACAAATAAATGATAGGCAAGTCCCAACACAACAACCTGAAAAACTTCTGGACAGAAAATCAACATAAGTGTTTGTGGACATACCAATGGAAAGTGAGCTCTATTCTAGGCTTCCTGAATCATATGCAAATTGTTATTTCAGAGGACAGAATAATTTGTGCAGAGAATATTTATGTTATTCCTGGTATGTGGATCAAATTGTAAAAATGTGTGTGATAACCTTGGATCAGATACCTAGCTTTTTTTTTTTTTTAATAGTAAAAAGATATCACAAAATATAGACCTGAGAAAATAATGCATGGATATTTATTATCTCCTATAATTTGGATCTGATAATATGTTGAAAGACAGTCTTACAGACTGTGTTGGAAGAAAATAAGCAAACAAAAGAATTGATCATTGAACGTGCTGATAGTTTGATGAACAAATCAGATATTAATACTATAAATCATTATACATAGGATAGGCACAAAGTTCCAAAAGGCAGAGGTGGAAGGAATATAGTTTTCCTGTGGTGTCTACCTTCTAATTTTCTGTTCTCTGAATATTTTCATTTTTTCATAGTATCAGAAAGATGATGGGAAATATTTCTATCAAAGATCTGTTGAAAATACCAAAATAAATGCTACCCTCAGGTTTTGCTCATTCCCAGATATTCAAACTGCAGATGAGAGTTAATGCACAAAATAACATAAATGGCTGGACTTGAGAATTGAGAGCTTTATGTAAAGACAGAACTGTAGCTGTGCCTGAAGTTTGTATCAGAGGGTCCAAGACATAAAAGTACTGAGTGTTTGGTAAATTTAAATCTGAAATGGGAATTCTGTACAAAAAACAAAAAAACAAAACAAACAAACAAACAAAAATATATATATATAATTGCTATAACCTATTTTTCTTACCTTAGAAAGAGATTTGGAAATAACAGAATGAGATAAAAGGAAAAAAAAATCTATGTTTCCTTTTGTAAAAAGCTAATGGAGACAAAAATGTTGTCCACTGTGTATAAATACAATGTTTGACCAGACCTGTGCAAACCCTTTTGTTCCTTGGTAATAGAACACATAGAAGGAAAGGTTTCCACAGCCAACTGGGTAATTTGAGTGATCTGTAGACCTCATATAATGCAGTTTGCATTTCTTCATCCTTCAGCATCTCATCATTTCTCAGTGAATACACCAAGAGAGCAAAAACCAGAGAAGCAGAGGTGACAACGTGCTCTGGTAAAGGAACTAAGAGGTACAATTAGGTAGGATTCAGAGGCTGTTAGTAGAGGCAGCGAGGCAAATGAGTAGTGTGAAAAGATGATCTATGATTCCTCAGTGAACAGTGCTGCAATCATTTTCTCTCTCTTTATGGCAAGGACTTCCCCCCACCCTTTTTAATTTTGCCATAGTATTAACTGAGTGAAAGCTCTGCCAAGGTTATGCCTAATAGGACTGGTGCACTTGTGTCTGGTGTTTCACAGACAGAAATATGCTTACCTTCTCTGTGCATCATATATATATATCTGTGTGGTGACTGAGACACTCCAAATCAGGTCTCATTAGTAGAGTAGTAGCAAGTGCTACCCCACCTGGACACTGCAGTCAGATTGATCCTATAGATCATGTAAAGATTAGCTGGAGGACAAGAAGATTGCATCTGTTTCTCTCTTCCTATTCAGACAAAACTTGCAGGCAGAAAAACGTGAGAAAACTTGTTGTTACATTAGCTTTACATTCAAAAAATACGGTGGAAATGTAAAGAATACCTGTTGGTAGGTGATCTTTTTTATTGTTCTATACGTTCAGCATCTTGTGATATTTCCTGTGACAATGCAAGTCACTAGGGAAGCGCTTGCTTATATTAATTAAGCTGCATGTTTTGATATAAGCAGTAATAAACATCAGGGTGTAGCAAAAGAAAAAAAAAAAAAGGTGGGAAGTAAATTTTTAAACATCTTCGCATGAAAAATGTAAGTTACTGCAAGATGGCAAAACTAATGGGTCCCACTTTACTTGAGACAGCTGAGTGAGCCTGCTGCCTGATAGCCGTTAGTGAGGCTAGGCTGATAATTCTTAGTTTGAGAAATCCATCTGGTAAGCACCAGAGAAGCAAAACGGAATGCCTTGAAGCATTTGGAGTACAGAAGCAATAACAAGGAGACAAAACTATGGTCTGGGAAATAGATAGTGTTTCAAACTGAATTATTTAGACTGAGTGATTAATTTCTGTACATTCTTCAGCCTTGTAGAAACACCAGCACAGCCTTTCCTCAAGAAATTCTGTTTAAAGAAGGAGCAAAGAAGGCTAGATCCTGCATCCTGTAATTATACTGGGAAATACTGTACTCAGTAAATAACTCATGGAATAAGTCACTCAGTGGCAATAGGAACAGCAAACCTGACCCAAAGACAATCTGGAAACTGAATACATCTCTTAACCCTATCAGGAAGACAATCAAAGTGTCAGATATTTATATCAATCATTTTTAATCAAAGAAGTATCTTAGTTTGTAAGAAGCCCTATAATCTTCAATGCTTTACTCACTATGAGTAAGATAATATATAATGGTTTGAATTAATTATTTTTTACTGATATATTGAAGGGATTGTGTAAGATGCCACTAACAAACTGCACCTACGTATCTGTATTCCCTATTTTCAGTATCTTTGTATTTCTTAAGAGATTATCACATGTAATTCTTCACAGTTCCAAGAACTCAAAATATAAATCCCCTGCAAATTGGAAAAAAAACCAAAACCAACAATAACGATTTTTTATTGTTATATTGTTTGGGGTTTTTTGTTATAAGAGCTTTCCAGGGAATGGAGGTAATGCTTTCAAAATGATGGTAGCACCAAGGGTAAAGCTGACAAAGAAAAATCCTTCTGAAAGCATTTAGAAATAGAAAAAAATGTTCTATCTCCATTAAGTTTTTGAGTTCCTCAATATATAAATTTACATAAATAATACTCAATTATGACATGCTTTAAGCATTCTTTTATCAGTGGTATCATACATGTCTGATGTGAAATAAAATATATTACATGCTTTTAAATTTGTTACGTGTGGATGAACTCCCTTTCGTAACTGCCATACACTGCAAGACAAGTTCCACTCAAAATCTTTTACTGGGCAAAAAAAGGAAGACACCATCTACATGGAAATAATCATTTGCTGTTTTCCAATTAACATTTTACCAGTGTAATTGCTCAAATAATTAATTAATACAGAAAAAAACCTCATTGGTAAGACAAGTTAGACTGCCATGTAAGAAATTCTTCATATTTACCCCATTTTTCTGGAGCTAGGCTCACTTTTGCCACATGCCTCCAGGTCCTAAGCTCCAGTCTTCCTCAATGAGACTGGGAAGGGGAGGGACTTAGAACACTTTATAGCAGCATCCTGAGGTCTTTACTGGGAGGATTACAACATCCATAATGTCTTTTTCTTCAATCTTTGGTCCACTTGGATTTGTTTTAAAGTGTTCTCTTAGCCCTTCAATAGAAAGCCTACAGCCTTTTACTACTAAAATTGTATTTATTGGGTCACACAGGCACTGTAGTTATGGCATTCTGAAGAAGACTGAATGAATCCAAAATAAAAGATAGCTTACATAAGTGCCAACTTCAGCAGATGCTGAAGAAAAAAAGATGCTTTATAGTCCCAGAGCTCCCAGACCTTCTGCCATGGGGATTAAGTTGTCCCTGAAGTCACCCTGTTAGGGCAGAGCACACCTTCATCTGTGCTCCACAACAAGCAGCTGTGGGTACAGCCATTTTCCACTTCTTTGTTTGCTATTAAGGAGAGGAAAGAGGTGAAGAAATACAAATCATCTTTCCCTGTCTCTCAACATTAGAGCTACAACTTCTACATTTCTTACTCAAAATGAGAAAACACAATCAGAGACCATCTCCTCCCTCACTAATCAAAACAGTTAAATAGGTAAAGCAGATTTTATCCTTAAGTAATTCACGGGGTGCAAACTTGTCTTCATATAAAAGCCTGAGAGTCTTTTTAATTCCCCTGTCAAAAGACTCAACACATAATTGTGTTCCAGCCCAGCTCAGACAAAACTTAGCAGTCACATGCTTTTTTTTTATTTGTACAAAGTACAAGGTTACTTCTGTTAATAAATCATTACGGACTTGTAAAAAGAGGAGGAAAATACATATTAGACTTAGTTATTTCAAGTCAGAAAACATGGAATAGTTTAGGCATTCAATAAAGAATCATTGAGTAAGCAAATTTTGTAGTACTTGCTGAGTTTAGTTTTTCTCTTTCCTTTGGAGACCACAATTCAGCCACGGTACATTTATTGGATTCTGTTTTGGATGTCACAATAACATCGTGACCCACTCATAAAACTGGGGCAAAAGACAGACCTCCCTATTGATCCAGCCTGTCTTGATTCAGATTTACTTTCCAGCTGACTATGATTTGCAAATTCATCTGTGCTATTTACTCCTCCTTCCAGAACAGGGAAGAATGCATTGAATAAAATGAATTTTAATGCATATGTTTTGAGTATCCATCTGCACTTCACCCCACAGTGAAGTTCACTTTATTAATTGTCTTTCATCTAGTTATTCCTCCATGTAATAGCAATCATATTGAAGTGAATGCAGATCCTTTTTCTAAGTTTTTCAAAGGCGTGATCATACTTTACTAAAATGCAAATATATCTACTGCATATACTAATTTTGTAAGTCTATCAAAAAGCAATCAAGTTTGAGTGGCATGACGTTTTTTTTTCCTTTCCTTTTTGTTTATACTCATGCTGATGTTAAAAAATTAATGGTTTTCATTACAGCACCGAGATAATTCAATATAATGAAACAAGTACCCTATAATAACCAAATACGGAATAAATACGAAATGTAAGAATTGGAACTTTGCCTAAAAGTTGTGGGTGGCATTCAAATCTTTCATTATACTGTATATACATTTGTTTAGGAAAGCAAACTAAATAATGCCATGCATAAAGATATTACCTGATAACAAAGATGTACTGAGCTGATGGGTGCATTTTATGCTCGTGATATTATTAATTGGTACTCGTGTTCTAAGCCTGTGGGTTATAACCCTTTTGAATAAACATTATTCTAACATTGCCATATGACAAATGAAAGGCTTGTCCAGGCAAAGTGGATGCGATCTGTGCATTTTTCTAAAATATTTTCAGATTTATTCTGTTACTTTTAGGTGTTTGACACCACAAAGCTTTTAGAACCAGGAGTGACCATTCTGTAGAAAGCAGGCCATAGATTTTTTCTAAAAGTTCCCACAGAGAAAGAATTGTTCTTCTCTCCAAGTAACTGGGAGATACAAAGTTCAATAACTTGCAGGTGAACTAAAGTACATCTTTCCAACACACATACAAACTTCATCATTTGACAACAGATTAATTACTCCCTTGGCAATCTGTTTCAGTGAAATATAACCTTCATTTGCTACAGCTGAATATTGTCCCCAATTTGACTGTTTTCAAACTTCAGTTTTCAGCTATGGGTCTTGGTTTTTCAATCTGTCTGTCAGTTTATTTAGCCTTCAGTGGTCAGTATCTTAGTCCATGATGGATATTTATAACCTATGATCAACTCTTGCCTTAGCCTTCTTGGCACTAAGCAAGAACTACAGAAGTCTTTTGATACAAGGTAAATTTTTCCAAACCTTACCTAAAGTTTTTCTGAGTGTTTTCCTGTTATTGACAGTGCTTTTTAACTCAATGAATTCACCATTTGTCATATATATATTCTTGGTCAAGTACAGAAGCCCAGGCTGGTTGTTTAAAGCAACTATTGGAATAACTAATGTCATTACATGAAACTTTGACTGTATGAATTACTTCAGAGGGCTGCTGCTTACTGTCATGTACCCTGCAGCATCCAAAACATGACTGTGAATGTTCTCAGAGCATTTCTTCTCCTGTGAGGCCTCATGTAAGATCTTGAGCTGCAAAAAGATCTTTGGGTTGGTCTTTTGATTGATTGAAGAAGAAGAGACTAGCTGGAAGACAGAATTGTGTAGGAGATGATAAAATGGAAAGGAAAAATAATAAAGTATTAGTAATTTACAGTTGTCATCCTTAGCAACGAGATGAGCTGACAGTGCCAGGGCTGCAACTGATCTCTCTCACTGATGAGGAGTAACAGTGCTGCTTAAATGTCAGGCTTAATGATCGCTGCACAATGCATTAGCACTACCTTAGTATCTACTGCCTAGACTCTGCAGTTTCAAGTAGACAGCTCCATACTGGTTACACTCCATGACTGTCTACAGAGAAGAAATAAGTGAAATAACTGATGCATAAGAGGAGTTTCTGTAGTAATTTAACATGAGGAAATTTTTACGATGGAGTTTGAGTGTAGTTTTCTGCTCTGGATTACATTTTGGGGTCTGTTCTGGTAATGGTCCTTAATGGATCAGGCTGTGAGGAAAGTGCAGACAGAACCACTGTTGCTCCCAGCTTACAAAGGACATCCTATGAAAGTTTGAATACTGCACTTTAATTTGTATCTATTTATTTTCTTTACAAGGAAAGCCACTTCCCTGAATTCTCGAATAGTACATGTAATATTTATTAAGAGTGTACCAAAAAAAGGAATCAGACTGGTAAGGAAAAAAAAAAGCTTAGCTGCAAAACCTAATGTAAGTAGATTAACCACCTCAGCAGTCTTGAATAAATCCTTTTTATTTGAAAATATCTAAATCAGGCTTCCATACAGACATCTTGGTTTAGGTTTTGCTTTTATTTTTTTATTATTTTTTTTTTTTTAAATAGATTGTAGAATAGAACATGTTTCAAATTGAGATAAAACATTCCTTTTTTTGCATTTTGGGTAGAAAATCTATTCCACCATGGATGGAAGACAACTGTTGAATTGCTGCAACTAACAAAAATAAACTCAAGCCTTAATCTGAGAGTTCTTCTGAACCGAGAAGCTGGACTTCTCTAATACAGGAGGTTGGGCAACATGACCTTGAGATCCCTTCTGCCCTAAATTATTTCATGATTCTATAAAAAAAGACATACTGCATCATTTAGCACTAGCTAGACTAGAAAAGTGTACTCATAGACATAGACACTGAATATTATACAGTTACTCGCTTCACATTTTGAAATACTGACAATTCAAATTACAATACAGAGGGTGATTTTTATTTTAAAATCTGAATTTAGGACCCCAAATTTGCATATCGAGAAAACCAAATGTGCTCAAATATTATCTATAAAGGGTTTCATTATTTTTTACTATATAAAAATAAACACAGAAGGCTCTGTAAGGTCGTATTACACCACTGTGGCACATAAAAAGGCCTTCAGAGCAACAATAATGGTGTTTGCATTTGCTTAGCTCACACATTCCTCACATGAGATTTGGGGCCTTATTTCTTCCTTTAAACCGAGTCAAAGTAGAATGGGAGAGAAAGTCTCAGAAGCTCATTGATTTTTAAGACCGTAGTAAAGGAGATGGTAGGGAACCACCTCGTAATTGTTACAAGTCACTTAATCGAACCATTGAACAATAGTGTTCCCTTGTTTAAATGTGTTCATTAGCCAAGCACCTTGGAGGAGCAAAGTGGATGTGGAACAGTCCTGCTGGGAACAGCAGCCTGGCCCCACTCCATCAGGAAGGATGTCAGTACTCATCCAATCCATAAGTCATAAAAGACTAAAACACCGTCAATTTTCCTTAAAGGTTGGGTTTTATTAATTAACAGTAGGTGACTGCAAAAGTTTGGACAGGCAGATCTTCCTTTAGGCAACAAAACATTATTAAAGATATAATGCAGTTCACTACCCAGCAAAGGTTGTTTCTAAATATTGATATAATAATTACAACTGGAATCATTAATGTTAACTGGGCTGCCAGGGAGCAGCAGAGGCCACATACACCTGTGGGCACCTGCAGCACCTACCATCCCTGCTAGACCTCCAACCCAAAAGCCAGCAAGGACTAAAGATCATTTTGCAGTTGACTTGGTGTGGTGGGTTGACCTTGCCTGAATGCCAGGTGCCCACCAAGCTGTTCTGTCACCCCCCTCCTCAACAGGATGGAGAGGGGAGAAAATAAGAGGAAAAAAACCCCAAACTCATGAGTCAAGACAAAAGGCAGTTTGATAGAAACAAAGCAAAGCTGCGTGTGCAGAAGCAAAAGAACAAAATATTTCTTCTCTACTTCCCATCAGCAGGTGATGTTTGGCCACTTCCCAGGAAGCGGGGCTTCAGTACGCATAGCGGTTGCCCCAGAGGACAAATGTCCCCTAGGGCAACCTACCCCCTCCCCTTTCCCCTCCGTTCTCCTTGCTTTTGTTTCTGAGCAGATGTTGCATGGTCTGGACTATCCCTTTGGTCAGTTTGGGTCAGCTGTCCTGGCTGTGTCCCCTCCCAAGACCTTCCCCACCCGGAGCCTACTGGGTTGGGCTGAAATGTTGGAGAGCCAGCCTTGATGCTGTGGGCACTGCTCAGCAGTAACCAAACATGGTGTGTGATCAACACCTTTTGAATTTTTATGGTAAGGTAACATCTTAGTCTGTGTCTACTTACCCTAATTTTTTCAAATATTGCTTATCATCAAGGAATCTGAGCTATATCATATTTTATTTTTGAAAAAAAAATATTGTTCACTTATATTTTTGAAGAACATAAAGTAACACAGTATTGCAGATAAATACCAAGTAGAAAACACAGAAAGGAATATTGAAATGTTAACTCATTTTATTAGCTTTTTGCACTCCTCCTTTTAACTGAAATCTGGAATTTATCTTGAATTTGCACTATAGTTTAATCCTTAAGACTAAGTGATAAATAGTCATTACAACCTATAAATACAGTATTTCCTGAATACACAATAGTGACAGAAGCCAAAGACAGAATTTGAATCTGTGTGTGACTCCCTGTGGCAAGTGGAACTCAATTCCCTAAAACCACAGATAGGTAAAAAAAAATAAAATTAAAATGGCATTACATTATTATAGACTACAAAGCAGTAAGAAAAGCATGAAACTCAGTCTCGTGTTAACCTGAAGAGGTATAAATATGTTCAAAATTTAACTCTCAGCTGGATCTTAATTGACAATTCTGTTTTTTTCTTTGTATGGAAAACAGTATTTCCACACATGCCATCTTCAAACAAGTGAACACCCAGTACTGTACGTTTCTCATTTAAATATGAAAGAAATGGTTTTATTTTCAAAGCACCGAGACAGTACATGTTGAGACCTTTGAAAATCCTTGCTATACAGAAGCCTGCTCAGCATAGAGCTCTTGAAAGTCCAGTTGTAATTTTGGGTGTTGAACCTTTGAAAAATCAATCGTTGTGCAATTCTGAAATAGTGGTCTAGATAGGAAATAAACCAAAAAAAAACCCCTCCCTTTATATTAAATATACAGTCATTAGTGACTTAACATGTGAAATGTGACAGTTTCTCCTTTCTTATCTTAAACCTGGTATATTGGAAGTAAAAAGAGCAGGTGGTAAAATATAACGGAGTGAAATAGATGCTGAAGCTATTCTAGTCACTAATTAACCTTGTCTCACTTGATAACAAGCTCAGGAACATTTCCTGCTTTCCTGTACACATACCTATCAAAATTACACAGTAGAGAGTTTGAATGAGTTTGGGCTAATTTTGCAAGTTCATTATATTCCAGATTGAAAGGTTGTTTCTTGAAAAATAAAAAGAAATAATGTCAAATTAGTGGTTGGGTTTCCTTCATGGTGTGGGGTTTTAACACAGTATTCTTTAGAATTACTGTTTAGCTTTTCTTAAGGATGCAGTCTAAACTGACAGGAGTCTTATGTGCCTTCACTAGTCCAAGATGTACCTCGCAAAATATAAGTATGCCACTGGCTTGAACCTTTCATTGCAGTCTACATCTCTGCTTAGATATATGAAAAGCAAGGATGCAAACTAAAAAGCCCCTTTTCCAAGGCTACTATTAGACTGAAATTCTGCTTTACTCCAAATAGTTCAGAAAAGGATGATGACGAGACATGTCTTAGTACTTCTGCCCATCTCCCCCTAACTTTGAATATGTATGAAAGTAGGGAATATAAATGTGTTGAACTAAAAATTATCTTGCTACAATCAAAATTTAGCTGCCATATGTACTCTGAAGAAACTGAAGGGTTTGAGGCATTGAACAAAGTTGTATAAAACCTTCTTTCAAATTCTATTCTTAAAGTTTTCAGGAGTACGTCATAATTTCCCAAAATTATTTTTAATTAAATAAATTCTCAAATTAATTCCTGTAACTATTACTGGCTCTGCAAACTGTTTAGAAGCTTTAATTATGAACATTTAATATTCAAAATTCAAGCTGAATTGTGATTAAATATAGTCCCATTTCTGCTCCTCTGCTGGATGAAAATAACACTTGGAATGAAGGATTTCAGAGTATTAAGAATACACATGCATAAGAGTTAAAAACCTGTCAAATCGTCCAATATATAGCTAAAATTCGGAGCTTCTTCTTGTTTAACACCCTGTTACAGCTAGGAAATACTGATGACAGAGAGCAAAACTAAAGAACCGTGGAAAGAAGTGAAAAGAGTTGGCTAAGAAGTGAAGGTGAAGGCAAGATATTAAGACTGAAAACTAAATACATGATGCATGTGTGTGCACGTGCAAGTTTTTCTGGTTTATATATTTGTGTCTCTGTACATCTACATACAAAGACATAGTTGTTGATATAAATTTGACCAGGTATTAGCTCTGTCAGCATCAACCTAACTTTTATTGCTGCTTTAGAAGTTCTTTGTGGCTATAAGTGCTTTAATGATTTCATCATTTTCATTACATTTAATAGAGATTTATCCCAGGTTAGTGGTATACAGCAAAGGGCTGAGGTGATGAAACTTTATATAGAAGAGATGAAGAAAAGGGGCTAGATACTCTATTCTCTAGGACTGCAATAGCACTGACACGGTATCAAGCTCGACTTGCTAACGTGGATTACCTGCTTCCCTCTGATGAGTTCCTGTGACGGAGTTTGTGGCGTGAGAAAGTAACCTCTCCATAAAACCTACTGAGGAGCAACCAGAAAAGTCTACGATTTACACCCACACACTCCTACCAAACAACTTCAGAAAAAGTTTAGCTAGAGAGCAATTGCACTGTTCTCATAGGAAATAAAAAATAAACTAAAGACCCACTGAAGCTTGTAATATTCTATAGGGAAATGAAATCCATTTACTTCCCACTGTGTATGAAACAAGGCAGTGCAGTTCGCTAAGGAATGTCCAATTACACAGGCACCTTTGCCCTTTCTGAGTCTGTATTCTAGAAAAAGACAGGGAGACAGGCAGAAAAAGGAAGACTTAATACCATCTCATTCATGATAGTTTTCTGTATTTCATTTCCCAACTAATTAACCTTTTGCTGCAGAAAAAGTTCTACATTAAAAAGCACAGCATAACAATCAAACAACTCACCATTACTGAAAGGCTCTTTCTAATTTAAAGTATTTCCATTCTTTAGAAAAAACACTCCTAAGTTCCATAAAAAATATTTCTGTAAACTCTGCTCCCTCACCATCTAAAAAAATCATATGTGTATAATGAATTTGGACTTAGAATTATGTTTTTAATTTCAGTTTCTAGTTTTTAACGTCAAAATATTTGTCTCTCAACAACAGAGAAATATATTTGGGTTAGAGGTTATATAGAAAGATAATATTTTTCCATATTAAAATTGTGCTTGCCTTATAAAGGGAGTTTATTATGTTCAGACACATTATATATATTTAACTATACACGCATAATCTGATAAGTTTCATTGTAAAGAAATAGCACTGACAGTGTATAGGAAGTATATGTTCATATAAAGGGTCTCTCCCTCTATACACACCCACCCACATCTTGTTTATGTATAAATGCACATATGTTTATATATATTACAAATACCTATAACTTCTGTTTAAAATTATATATGAGAACATATATACATGTAAGCAGATGTGCATTGTTTTCCATTCACTACACAAAACAAATGAGGCAAAGTGCTGTATCTGTCTCAGTCACAAACTGCCTAGAAATCTTTGTACACGGTCGTCATCTCTGCGTTACCACAAGACTTGGACAGTTGACTCCAAATTTAATCGAACTTAAAGAACATATAAAAAAAGTGACTCTCAGAACTCGCCTCTCCTTGACATACCTCTGATGTGGCCACTCACTGAAACAGAAATTTCTCCTTGCTCAGAGGCTGCACTGCTGCTTTCATTTACCTGACAATCTATTTTGAAGACTTCCATAGTGACAGATATTCAAAAACTCCTTAACATGAATATACTTCATTGAAAATCAGTCAGCTACAAAACCTATAAAGGGCATCATTTTAATAGTTTGAAAAATCATAGTCACTGTTCTACAAGAAGTTGGTATAACCAGATATGATTATTAAATGGATAACATGTTATGGTTGAAAGACTGCAATAGACTCATTATGCTGAAAACATTTCTGGAAATAGATCCTTCTTCTTTTTTTTATTTTTTTTTTTCTACATTTCTGCATTTTTAGAAATGATACTTCTTTCCCACATTTCAAATGTTACATCAAAAAGACAAGTATATTTATGTGCAAATTTCAAAATGATTGAAATTGCCACTTCACAGCCAAAAAGAACCCTATTAGTGGCAAGTACCGTAACAAATTGTTCCCGATACCTTTTTTGCTGTGCTCCCAAAAGCGAGCTCCTGGGTGCACCACATTGTCCGTTTCACTGCTGCAAAGGGGACAGCCTATATGTGGCCACTTTATATATGAAAGAAGACAACTTAGATTAACAACTGTTATTATACCATACATGTATCATCATCTGTAGATATTTTTCTCAGCTCCTGCTAATGTCACTAGAAGGACTTCACTGACTTTGGGAGCTGAATCAGGTCTACAGTGCCCTTCAGGTAGCAAAGACATGGGCTGTGCAGTTTTATATGGAAGGACAGCTTTAAACAAGGGCAGTTCTCTAGAAAATCATTCCTCATGCAAGGGAAACAAATTGGTGAAGGGTCTAGAAGGGAAGCCATATGAGGGGAGGATGAAGTCACTTGGTTTGTTCAGCCTGGAGAAGAGGAGACTGAGAGGAGATCTCATCGTGATCTAGAACTTCCTCCCAAGGGGAAGAGGAGGGGCAGGTGCTGATCTCTTCTCTCTGGCCACCAACGAATGCCAGGAGCAGAGGAAATGGCAGGAAGATGTGGCAGGGGAGGGTGAGGTTGGCCATGAGGAAAAGGTTCTTGAGGCAGAGGGTGGTGGAGCACTGGAACAGGCTCCCCAGGGAGGTGCTCATGGCACCAAGCCTGACAAGATGCCAGCAGCATTTGGCCAAGGCCCTGAGACACATGGTCTGAATGTCGGGCATGTCCTGCGCAGGGACAGCAGTTGGACTGGATGATCCTGGTGGGTCCTTCCAACTCACATCATTCTGTGATTCTATGATTCTATTATGAGGCAGAAGCTTGGAGGTCAGCACAGGCACACAAAAGATGCAGCAGCATCAAGGCTGTCATGCACAGTATGATGCTGGATTGACTGTTCTCACCCTGACAGCTATGCTGCAAGAAAAAGGAAAATAGGAACTCTCTAGACCTTATGCTGTGCCAATATAGTAGAGTAACATTGCAACAGCACCAGTTGGTGGAAGAAGATACTGTTCATCATGTTAATTGTCCTTCACCAGCTACAAGATTGCATATCTAGTAGAAACTCAATGATAATTTATTTTGTTCCCTGTTGATGCCCAGGAAACTCCTGCAAATTCACTTTGTGATCCGTACAGTTTTTTTACTGTACGGATTACATTCTGAATACTAGAAGATATGAACCCTCTGGTTTGAAGATGAGCTACATATATTCCATCTTGGAAGCAGTGGAGCTCTCTCAGTATCTAATGAAACCAGTAGGGACTTAAGCATCCTCTAGGATGTAGCTCTGTCATTTCTTACTGAGGAAAATGAGATATAAGGCTACTGTAAGAAAATAATTGATACTGTTCCTCTAGAAATCTCTGTAAGGATACTGAGGGAATATGCTGAGCAAGAAATCTGAGTCTGCTACACTGAAACTTCATAAATGCAAGAATTCATAACAGGACAGTCGATTGCCAGGTATTATTAGCAAGCTAGGTTTCTTAATAACTGATGCTTAATGACTGTTAATGAGGAGAACATGATGATTCTTCTATTAGAGGCCTCTGAGGTCTAGTTTGGAAAGACATCAAAAGAGAAAGTTTTATTTTTTAAAAAAATATAAAAACTGTGAGTTGAGTTTTTAGATTATTGCATTCTAACTGCTTTAATTGAGTCTCTTATTCAGACCTGTTTGAAGTTTGACATCAGAGACCCTGTGGAAACACAGCCATGTTTGGCCTATGTGCTACTGCACAAAATCTTCACTTGTCTTGAACTACATATATAAGGTTTAAAATTCTGATAATAAAGTAAAAAAAAAATTCTAGTCCGTACCAAGAAAATATTTAATTCATTAATTATCAAATTTCAAATTAAAATTTGAAGTGTGTGAGTGTATATAGACTAATGTTTCACTTGAGAGGAAAGATGTGCCTGGATAAATGTGGTCCATGTAGTGGGCTTTTTTGCTGCTTTTAGGAGACAACATGGTCAGCAATGTCAAAGGACTACAAATTAGCTTTCAAAATACAGTGGCCTTGCAAATATTATACTCAGTAGTAATTACAAACTTAAACTCTATTTTGTTAGACTTTTTTTTCTTTTTTTTTTCATTTTTGGCCACATAGTTTTGTCCCTGAAGCTCCCTACAACGTTTTGATGTCTGCTGGAACTCCAGTGACCTAGCCTCACCCAGTAAACACTGATATCAGTAAGAAAAATAACCAATTATTTCCAAGAACTGGATTGAACCTTTAGCCATTCAGTAGAGAAAAACACTTGTGCTGTTCATGAATGATGCTTAGAAGAACACATTGTCATAAGCATTGCTAGTACAAGTAGAACCAGCTAGTAAAATGTCTTATAATTAAAGCAGAGATAGGAAAAAAGAATGAAAACAGAAGAGGTAGAGGAGAAGGTGAGAAGGCCAGCATTTAGTGCTCAGAAGTCAGTTTTCCACAAAAGTGCTAGATAATGTTAACACAGAAGAGAAGAGGTGGGTAAATTGAGAAGAAAAAGCAAAAACAAAATAACAGCCCTTAAACAACTGTAAGAAAATACATGTTTTGCTCCCTACAGCTTCTGGAATTGTTTGCCACCTCCAAATTCTATGGTACCTTATACCTCAGCTATAAGCATTAATATTTAGGAAGATTATAACTCTCTCTCTCAAGGACTTGGTTATATAATTATATCAACTGCAAACATGCAGTGTTCCTATGCAATATTCCTTGTGCTGTGTATTTGTGGAATTAAAATTTCAGTCTATGTTCAGTTTAGGTTTTCAGTCCAAAGCTCTGAAGAAAAAATAATTGAAAAAAATCACCCTGTGCTGCATCTATATTTGAAGATAGCTAGTGGAAACCGAGTCACTTTTAACAGTATCTAACAAATGCCATTATCTGTTTTCCCTGTTGACAGATTTGTGCATTTCCTTGGGAATTCCACACTGAGGAGACAGCAAGGGTGGGCAGGCTGGGGACACGGAGGAAAGAGCGCAAAGAACAGCCACTGGAAAATCTACAAGCCCATAACTCATCTGCCAAAACTACCTCCTCTATCATTCCCTTGGGGTCTTGGCAGATGATTAATAATACTGGAAAATTCTAACTAAAGCTGTCTGTATAAAACTTCATAAAAGTTGCACACTTGGAAAGTATTCACAATTTGCAGAAGGTCAGACCCTTCCAATTATGTCTTGTCTTCAAATATTTCTCAAATTTTCTGTCAAAGTGCTTGGAAATTTCTCCTCCTTGTGTGATTGTTCATCTATTTAGAGTAGATGATCATCTAGAAAGCATTTCTCATGTTGTATATTCCAAACAGCAACCTCCCAAGATATTTATTTGAGCCATGGAAAGGTCATTTATGGGAGCACAGAAACATAAATTGGAGAGAAGATTACTGGATTTTTTTATTTACACTAATATTGACTTTTAACACCTATTTTAAGGTTGAAAGAATTTTGTGCATAGATATGAATTAAAATCAAATGTTCTGATAATTATTTTTAAACTGTAGCATACATCTTACTGATCACCACTCCAAATTAATTAATTTTAGATACAGTAATAGCTGTCCACAGATCTGTGTGCAAATCCACTCAGTATTTTAATACCTCGGTTTTTAAGGTCAGTATAGGTCTTATTTCCATGGAAAGAGGAGTAAAATTGAATTAAATAATTAGAAATATTTTTAACTGTCAAGTCTAGATAGAATCCAATTTGCAACAGCTTGATCAAATAATTTAGAACCTGTTCAATAATAAAGGGACTTGGTACAATTATAGGGTATTCAGATCTGCCCCAACGTGTATTATTATCCTGGAGCTGCTCCCTTTGCGAAACTGATGGAGTATCTTGACATTTCCCCTTAGTAATAGATGAACTTAATTATAAGGTCCTATGCCCAACAGTTCTGATTTAAATCTGTTTTAAAAACAGTTTAGCAAACTTCCACCCCAACAGAGCCGTGGTGAGATTTAATTGTATATGTATATATATACAAAATTAGACTTGATCATCCATTAGGAATAGGAGGACGTGTGTCAGGTGACTAGATTTTCTAGTGAAGCCAGCAAATCCTATAGGACAAAGTCATGTCACCTTTTTAATGAGAGAAACAGCCCTGTCAAGGCTCTTTCACCTCCAGGGAAACTGAATGCTAATATAGTACCTATGCTTCTTATGAATAGTTAGCAAGTTTAAATTTCTTTTACCTCAAAGAAATCACATTGAGTTCATTATAATCTCATTTCCTGATCCAGAACCACTTAACTTACTCTTATATTAATGCTGTTACCATGCATATACTTCATCATGTCGACATTTTTCTTTTATGGGAAAACCAATGGATGATCTGGCATTCTAAGTTGCATATCAAATGCAAATCCAGTATATGACCACCTTTTTTTTTTTAACTATATTTTTTTCAAACCACAAAATTTTCGTAACTGCTTAAGCAGAATTTTGTTGTTGGTGAAACCTGGTGGCTCATACTTTTTCCCATACCCTTTTCTCCACATATATTATGCTATGTATATCTAAAAAATGTTTTTCACTGAGTTATCTAAGTTGCGTAAAAATCTCAGCACCTAAATCTTTGATGAAAGCATCGCTAAATAGATTGAAAAGGAAATGATATGCTGGTGTGGACTGCAAAATCATATGGAATTCCTCTATAGAGGATTTTTCCTACATAGTGAACCCTAGAAAAAAATATGGCAAGATACTAAGTTTTAGGAATTATTTTGCAAGTATAGTCATTATAAAAATAGTTTCCTGGTTTGTAGCTTTCCCAGCTATGCTTTTTCCTCAGTAACAAACATTCCTCAGTAACAAACATCCCACTTTCAATCACTGCTGTGATTATCTTTGCATCTCTTTTTCTGTTGAACGTATGTCTGAAAAAAAGGGCTGGATTCTGATCTGGTTTAAGCTAGAAGTTTCTAGAGCAAACCAACTAAAATCAATGAAGTTTTTCATCATGTATCTGGAAATCAATCTGTTTATTTCAGAACCTCCCTTTGGAAGGTGGTAGAAAAATCCTTATTTCTGGTGGGGGCTTTTCAGGGGGTTTTTTGTTTGTTTTTGTTTTGTGATATATATTTTGATTATGTGTAATGTAATGAGGGATATCTGAACTAGTTTTAATATAACTATTTGAAATACTGCTATTGTTCATGGAGTAGCAATACGTAGCTCTGCCTTAAAAGTCATAGTAAAGTATTTCTTGTTAAACTTCATGCTGCTCTGGATTAAACTGTTCCTTCAACCAAGCACAGAGGGTTTAAAGGTAGCTCGGGTAGGTCTTCACTGGATTGCAGTCACTACTGTACAGGTACAACTCGTGACAAGTTCCCTGGTTTTGATCTTGTCATATACAGAGCTGCAGGAGCTGCTAAAATCTTCTCAAGATTTCCAGATCTCTGTGTAGGATATTTCTCATACATACCATCATGTGGGTGTTTACTTAGCATGACATAGCTTCAAAGAATCCTTGCCTTTTATCCCCTACGCAGTCTGAAGGCGTTTGACAATGCCTTCCTGATTGAAATGTGAGAAAAGAGAGAGACTTATCTAACTCTGTTCTCCAAGTCTTTAGCTACAGATTAATCACCCGAGTACAGCAGCAACTACAATATTCTAATAATTATACTTCTCTTTTCCCT
>NW_010312689.1:82041-133854 GCF_000700745.2 Antrostomus carolinensis
AATCCAAGGAGTAATTTCTACAAAGGCAGGTGGTTATAGGATCTGAGTCTAATCTCATACTCATTTTATCCTGTAGTAGTCCAAATGTTTGTTTTAAGTGACTTTTTCAAAATTAAATACCAGACCAGCTAATTAGCTTCTCTTTGTCTTTCCTATGTTATAAATTAATTCTTGCAAATAAAAATCATATGGGGATAAATGAGATTAAAGCTCTGTAACTTTTTTTTGTTGTCTCCCTCTCTTATCATCTGAGGTCAGTGACCAGATGTGAACCATGTCATGAAGTACCCACTCTGCACCTGTACTGCCATGATGCGTGGGGATCTGCCTGTGGGGTGAGAACCTCCTCATGCACACACTGCATAGTCTTTCTCCTATCTCAAGAGCTTAAACTCAGAGACAGGCTTCCCAGGATCCTTTCCACTAGGTTACAACTTCTATAGAATCATAGAATCCTTTGGTTGGAAAAGACCTTTGAGATCATCAAGTCCAATTGTACCTGTCCACTACTAAACCAGATCTCTGAGCACAAGATATTAAGGTGAACATTGCTTATCTTTGAAAAGAAATACATTTATGCATACCTAAATGTATGCCTTTAAAATGTTATATGACATGCTAGTCCTTAGAACATGTTTCTTATACACAAGTTATATCTTGCTTGAAAGCTTCCTTGGAAATGCTTAGGTTCACTGTATTATAAAAATGTATGGTTTTGTCAGGATGCATAGATTTCTGGTTGCGTATTAATTGTGTTATAAAATGCACTGAGATGACAAACTTCCAGCAACTCAGTCCAACTTAATTATCTGAATCCTTCCAGGTGAAGACTTCATGCCATTTTTGTCATTTCACTATTTTACAGCTGAAACTCCTACCTGGAGCCAGAGCAATCTAAAATTGGCCTAAAGTCTGTTAAACTTCTCATCTCTCTGGCAACCAACATGGAAACTGCTTTACTGGATCAAGAGCAATTTACCTTCTCGGAGATTAACTTTGGGAAAACAAACCAATACTTGTACACCAAAACTTCCTTTAAACATGAACCAGAATGACCAGAGTTTTGAGTCAGGAACATTTGGCCCAAGTCACCACATCCCTCTCCTTTGATTAAAGACTACTCTTCTGAAGAAGGAACATCTTCCTCTGAGAAGCATCTTTGTGCATTAGCTGTATTTCCCTTGAGGCTGCCTCCAAGAGGCAAAAATAATCTGTGGAGTAGACTTTCCAGCTCTAAACCAAGTAACTGAACAATGAGAGGGCATCTTTTGTGAAGACAGCTTTTTTCAAGTCTTTTTCTCTTAATTCTAACAGGGTTCTGTGCCTTGGGATATTCTGACAGAAGCTGACATATGAAGAAGTGGAATGAATACCAAAATAAACTCTAATAGCCCATATTTCAGCTTGCACTCATTACTTATTCATAAAAATTCTTCAGGATTGTAAGTTTTTAACTATCGCATTAAAAAAATCAAGTACAAACTAACTTACCGTGTGCATAATGACACATACATGGGATTTTACACAGAGATCTTCTTTCAGAAAAAAAAGAGTTAATGAAGTTGTGCAGACATCACCTTTTTGTAATTTAGAATATCCTTATGATTTCTTAAGAGACAGAGTGTAAGCTATATGAGGGCAATGACTCAGGTGACCCACCTCACGTTTTACGTAGCTTCTGTGCAACTACACGCTTAGACAGCTTGGGATGAGAAAAATGTATCAAGTGCTTTTTCTGCTGATTTAAAAGAAAATTTAAGAAGGGGTTATGTTTAGAAATTTATTTCCCTGAAAGATCAGATAGTAATTTCCTTCATCTTTCCTCCACTCTTCCTTTTTTTTGTATATATTGTTCTCTAATAGTGAAATGTACTTTCAGATCCACACAGTATTTCAGTGTCAAACATAACCGTTGTCACCATATTTGGCTGGATGCACAGCTTATCTAGATCTCTGAAAGGTACATTCTATAACAGAGAGAGAAAAAAAAACACTAATTGCATAAGGACAATTAAAAAATTTCTGAAGGATCCAGCTGCTTTGTAGTCAAGTCCCCAGATTATCTCTACTTTTAAAGATATAAATCATCAAGTTTTATTTCCTAATCTACTCTCCAGTTTATCAACTAGATAATAATTTTATTGCTGGTAAGTCTAATTGAAGAATGAAGATTGAAATTCAGGATCCACCATCAGCCATCCAATAAATCTGAGGAGTTGACACTGGAAAATTTTTCATCTAATTTTCACTTCTTTTTTATTCATCATATTTCCTTGACTTTATTGCTCTTTGTATGTACCCTAGCACTCTATAATGGGAGAAATGCATTAATACTATTTGTATAAATTGGATATCTGCAGTCACTAAACAAAAATGCAGTTTTCATCTATGATAATTACTGGGTTTCATTCAAATATGATTGTAATTTATGGAGTAATATCTTAGCTAGGTGATTAATTGATCAAAGATGTCTTCCCAGAAGGGCAAAATAATCAATACACATCATCACCAAGATGCTACAGTCACTACAATACATCACAAATTAATGCTTCTGGGGCCCGTTTGTCACAAACATTAGTAATAAATAAACATTAAGCCAAACCTACAGTGTCCCCTATAATAAGCCAACCTGATTTAGGAGGATAAATTGGAACCTGACTTTCAGCTGTTCAGCCTGTCAAAATTCCTCATCCCAACTGGCATTTTTTACGTCCTCATGCTCATTTTATTATACTTATTCCTTTGAAGATTTCAGTGGTAACAACAGCCCCGTAAGCCTGTCACTGCAGCTGCTCTTGTCACACACAGGCACGGTATTTACACATTGGTACCTCTAGGCAAGTATCTGAGTGCACTCGTCAGCATTTCCTAATGCACTTATGTTTCTAAGACAAAGTAGGAACTTCAAGAATCGTCATAAAGAGTCCTTGTACAGGAAGCTTGATTGTCACTTTAGGAAATTACGAACCCTTTAGAATATATAGGGCACGTGAGAAATTCTTGAAAGCTAACAAAGTGCTTTAAAAGCCTGGTTATACTACACAATGCTAACCAATTAGTTCTTAACAAGCACGGTACAAAACCCAGCTCAACTCTGGCGGGTGGTTAAGGTGCTAGGAAAGGGTAAGGATTGCTGAAGGGCCCATCTGGCATACAGGGTCAGGTAGAAAAACCTCCAAAACTCGTGGGAAAGGGAGAAGAGGTGATGTGGGCACCTTAGGCAAAATAGAAAGCAGATAAAGTGATCAGAGGTGAGTGTTAGAGAACTAGTATGGACACAAGGGAACACTAGTAGGGAGAAAAAGTGCATTGGTGGAAGGACTAAATGAGTTAGTAAGGTGATTTGGCAGCTAATTTTCAGCAGGTTAGAAGTAAAGTAATAATGACTCAAGGGAGAAGAGGAAGAATGATGTTTGGAATAGTCAGGAAGGAAAAAAAAAAATGATCTCAGAAAGGTTTTCTGTGAGGTGCTCAGATAGGGATGGGAAAATACAGAGATTGTCTCACATGTTAGATCCAGAAGAAGACCAATGGATGCTGGAAATGGCTTACAAAGTCAGAAAGGAAGTCAGCATGCAAAAGCTGAGACTTTTTTTTTTCTTTCATTTAAATTTTGGCTAAATTAAATTTTAAAAAATCAATAGTCTATGAAATAGGATTATTGTTAGTAACCAGAATGTGAAGGGCTGGTGGGTCATGTGGTTGGGCACTGTAAACAGTTGGTAGGAGAGAGCACATGCAATCTGCATAGAGAATGGGTGACACCCAGAAGAAAAGATCATCTCAATTTTGCAGAAGGGGAAACAAAACCCGTATCAATCATCTATTGTCAAATGGCTTCAGATATTGAAATCTTTTTCTTAATTTCTATTAAATGTAAGTCTGCATGGGTAAGGTATGCTTAACTGTGTGAAAAGAGCAGAAACTTTGGTGTGTGTCCTTGTCCAACAGAAGCACGGAGAGGAAGGGAAGGACTGTCCTTCTTTCAGTGTTTGTCTTTACAGTGCAACTCTTACAAGGAAAGATATGGCAAAAAATTAAATTGCAAAACCTTTTCTGCAACAATGACCCTGTAAGAACTCTTATTTTTGAAGTAGAAGAGCTGCTAGTAGCTAAATTTAATATAGTCATAAAATTGGTAGTTATAGTAGGAAAAATATTACTCCCATCTTGAAATAGGAATGTTCACATGGAAGATATATTATTGAATGGCTATTCCACGTAGACCACTTCCATAATCCTGGATAGTTCAACAACTATACTCTGTGTATGTGGTACCTAAGAGAGGGGAAGGTCTCTCAGTCCTTGCAGTCAAGGAGTCGAAGCATAAAAGAAAAGATTAATTATAAGATTATATATGGAAGTTATCCAAGTACAAAAACATATATCTAAAAATAAATTTATTTATTCAGATACTGGGTAATTTTAGAGCTCAGGTAATCATTCCTTGTAATAGAATTTCCCTTAAACTGGAGTACAGCCTTACTTCATGATTTTATGATGTTAATATCATAATTGACATGCTAGCTAATATTTGTTGTAAATGTAGGGGATTTGCGAGATACAAATTTGTATCTGAAAGCAGGAGATTTTAAATGAAGCACTTAATCATATAATTTTTAGTTAGCGTTAATGATCCTTTCTGTTAACACTTTCTTAATCTATTATATCAAGTGTGTGTGTGTATATATATATATATATATAAAACAAACAACTTAAAATTGGCATTTTGAAAGCCAGAATTTCAATATTCAGTAATAAAACAATATAACTGCAACAAATACACATTCTCAACTTTCCAATCATGTACCACAATATAAATATTCTGAGACTATTGTACTATTCCATTAAATGCGCACTGAAGGAAAAAATTGCACACTTCAGTCAAATCTATATTCTAGTATAATGAAACTCGCCACTTTAGGCTACTGTCCAGTAACATTAAGAAATAAAATCACCAATTTATAGTGATTATCTATGCTCACATATTTTTAAATATCTTTTCTATTCTGCAGGAAAACTAATGTTTTCTAGATAATAGATTCCACTTGAGCAATGAAATATTTAAGACAACAAATCTTTTTCTACTCAGGACAGAAATTGTTGTCATTTATGGAAGCTGCAAGTCTTTGAAATCAAAAGCTTTTATTAATAAGGGTGGGTTGGAATTGTGTGATTGTTCATTATTTGTGAACTTGAAAATTATGTGTTTGGAGCAGGAAAAACACTGAAGCTGCTGATTTCTTTAGATTGTCTTATAATCAGCAAATAGCTCTCTAAAACTGACTAAAGAATTTATACTGGTAAGACACCAGCTTGGTATTCAGCAGACTTACACTTATTTTCTTAGTTATAATTTTCTTTTGCATCAATGGGAAAGTCATTTAGGGCAAAATCCTGATTCCACTGAAATCAATGGCAAAGCTTCCTTGACCTACTGAAGTCCAAGCTCAATTTATATCTGTTGTTTCCATTTTGTGAGTAAAACAGAACCTCACATCCTTTCTCTTTCCAATTTAAATTGTAAGAACTTTAGTGTGTGGACTGTCTTTTGGACATAATTCATCCTTAAGTATTTAAAATATATTTTTTTTACTTTCCTTCTTTTTACCTTCTCAATTTACACAGTCTTCAAAACAAGGCTGAAGTATAGAGATATATATAGGACATAGTTAATACAGATTTATACAGCATATACAACATTAATTTTCCACACACAAGACTTGATGTGTATAATCCTGGATGTGCACACGTTGGCAGCATCCAGCCACATGGATCTAAAGATCTAAATCTTTCCTTGTAGTCATTACCTTCAGCTTTATTATAAATGAAAATAGTTTCTTCCACTAGCATACTTCAGTATTCCTGCATTTCAGGGAACACTTTATTTTTTCTGTTTTATATTATTAAAAAAATAACATGCATTTATTTCATTTCCCTGTGCAATGTTAAGGAACCTTTTCCCAACAGTTTAAATGGAGAATTAGATCAACTATTGCTTTGAAATTTTTTTATATGCTCACTGTTATTTCATTCTAAGTACTTTGCACAATCTTTACAATGAAAGGTTTAATAATGTTTATTTTATTTTTTAGTATTTTTTTCAGTACCAAAATTAAAGATTAGTCTTTTGTTACTTCTCCTCCTTTAAGCAAAGAGGAGGTGGGTAAGGACTGTGGGATTGGCTTCTTCTACAGGGCAGCAGAGAATATTTTATTATTTCATTATGTTTACAGGTTTGAGGAAGTAAAACACAATGACCACAGAAACACTCTGTCATCTTTACATAGTCATGAATGCCCTGAAGAAAAAAAAACCACTATATTCTACATATTTAAATGTGCTTCTCCAATAAGGCTGCCGTGTTGTTGTTCTAAATTTTGAAAAATCACAGGAGGTATGTTCACAAAACCCATTAACAAATAGGGTTTGTTCTCACACTTCCTGCACACTGTTTTGAAAATTGATCCCTAAGGGCCTAATTAGCTATTATGCACTTTCCCTACCGAAAAAGGAAAAGGAACTTTTATACTGAAAATAACTTAGCAACCAAAATTTTCCAGAAGATTTAATCTCTCTTATTCACTGTCTCACCTCAGAATTAAGCAAATCCCACAGGGCTCGATCCCAGCACCCCGTGAAAGGACCACACAGATTCACCCCACCAGATATCAGTATTTGTCATCTGCATAAAAAGCTGCAAATTTAGCATGCCTTACTAATGCCAGATTCTAAATCCTCTTAACTTCTCTTGAAATTAGAGATGAAAAAGGAGAAGTTGGGCTCTTCAAAAGAATGAACTGAAAGTGTAGATCCTTGTGGAGCACATTGGAATAAAAGACAATGACAATGAATACGAGGAGTGTGCAGAAAAGGTGTGGTATGATTATAATGACTTGGAAGTCTCACTCTAAGACCTCCATGATGGCAGGAATGGCATCTTAATTATTTTCATCTCTTGAGCAAGCTACTAATTTGTCCACAGCATTAGCAAGCAAGTGCTCAGCTGCATGTAAAACATAGAGAAGAACAAGGAACCTCCCTCACTGAGGTTCTGTGTGGGACTTCTTATTAGAAAATTACTCAACATGCTTGGGACAGTATTTTCCTTGGTCTTGGTAATGCCTGCTTACTCCCACCAGCTCACACCTTTACTTTGTCCTGTTGAACCATGAAGTGAAATGCACGAGCGCTTTCTACAAAGACCAAAATTCTTGCCCTTCATAGATACCACCATTGCAGGCAGAATCATCCTACAGAGCTCCTGTAAGTCAGTTATCTTTATAAAAGTGAATTTTACCAAAAGACAAACACTACCTAGGAACCCAATTATCTGTTTGACAAATGTTGGTGTGATGGTTGTAGCCTGGTTGGCAGTCAAACGTCAAACAGCTGCTCACTCATCATCTTCCAGTGGGGTGGGGGAGAGAATCAGAAGGGTAAAAGTGAGAAAACTTACGGGTTGAGATAAAAACAATTTAATAATTGAAATAAAATAATCGTTAAAATAATAATGATAATAACACTAATAATAGTATATACAAATGATTAGAGACAACCCTGAAACCACAGTCCCAGAAGAGCGATCCCAAGTGATCCCTGAGGGGGTCCCAGAGCTTTCTGGTCAACCCTCATTGATACACTGAACATGATATTATATGATATGGAATATCCCATCGGCATATCCAATGCCAGTTTGGGTTTGCTAATTATTTTGCTCCCCCTGAGTCATTTGCACTTACAGACTGGCAAAACATGGGGAAGTTGGAAATGTCCTTCATCTTCCAGTAACAACTAGAAATATCAATAAGTTATCAATGTTCTTCTCATAACAAATCCCACACTGAAACCAAGACACAGCTATTCTGGCTGCTAAGAAGAAAATTAGCTCTATGCTAGCAAAACCAGGACAGTTGGGCTTTGGGGTGTTTACTTCCTGCTCAGAATAAAACCAAAATGAAAAACATGTTATTTTTTAAAAAATAGATTAATACAGTGCTTAATTCTGACATCATACTTTTCAGAAAACTAATAAACAGTAGATTTTCATTTGATTCAGAATTTTTAAAGGTTACTAAAGCATTTTAAAACTATTGTAGAATCAAAATAATTAACAACCTGTTGTTCTTGTAGAAAAAAATATTCAAGATATTCCGTTCTGAAAAAGGTTAAATGTAATGTTTTGGCCTTAATGATGTTAAAAAAAGTTGAAAACAAAATCTGCCAAAATTTAAATGACGTTAAATGATTAATTACTGCTAAAAGTAATGGAAATGTTCAAAGGATAAATGGCACTGGTTTTTGTTTTGTTTTTTTATTTCCATAATCTCACACAAAATAAAACCCAAGATTAGCACTGAAGCAGCATAACCACGTCTCTACAGAATGCAAATGAGGTTGCACGTGCTCACCCAAATATGAGTATCTCACTCTAAGCTTTTCACCGCAATTTACTTTTTTCATTAAATCATGTTAAAATGAAGAACATCCATTCTGAGTGCAAGGATTTCTGAGTTAGGTTAAAAGACGATGGCGAAACAGCATCGAAGAATAATTAATTGCCAATTCATTTCCATTGTTGACTCACCCATAATAGATATAAATCTCGTATTTTAGAATACTGATATCAAAAGGGACTCTCTGTTCATTTGTAAAACACTTTAAAAAAAAACCAACCCACACATAAAAAAAAACCTCCCAGTGATAAAGACATGTTTTCTCTTGGTTTCCTGATAATTAATGTTTCTTCTACATATCATCCAAGCTAAATTTATCCCTTGGCATTTCCACTGATTTCAACACAGTTCAGGCATGATAAACTTCAGTATTTTTCTTTTTTATGAGGAATTTTATTTTAATGGCAATACTATGTGATATTATTACTGTGGGAAGTAGCAAGCAAAGCAGACAGAGATAACACAACCACAGTGTGGAATCTTATGTGCTATATGGACTAGAGGAGTAAAGGGCATTCTGGTTTTCCTAATGGAAATCTACATCACACAAAATACAGCATTTTACTAGATCTTACATATTTTTCAATTTCATTTCGAGTTCTAACTCCACATTTTGCATTCTCCTAGCTAGCAATGGTTTAAAATAACTTGCACTTATTGTGTATTTTGCAATTATAATAAGGTTGAGCAATTATACAGAGAGATTTTTTGGCATTTATTCCTAATTTGAAACTTTCCCAAAAGCAGGAAATCCAAATAAAAATCTTTGCAATTCTAAAAGAGGGGGAAAGGGTGCTAAAAGCTATTTATAAGGAAGTAAAAATGGACGGAGTTTTATCAACCTGCTGTCAGTTTAAGAAAGCCAATGTGGGAGATGGAAATCTATAGTGGGGTACAACAGTGAAGAACTGAGTAAATGTCAGCAGTACTTAACAACAACAACAAAAAAGATATTAAAAATATGTTAAATATTAGTTAAGAATGGATCTCACGTGATATCTCAGAGCTGTTGCTATTCAAGTGGGTGAAAAGCAAAGATTTTCATTGTGGGTGGTTTCCAGTGTGCTCCAATCTCTGGAGCAACAGGGCTGGCTCCAGATTTAAGGTCCCTTAGATGTGCAGAAAGCCAGCCTACCACTTCCCACTCACCCCACTCAACACCAGCGTGCCGCTTCCCATCTTCCCTTCACCAAGCGCTCCCACCGTTCTCCCACACACATTATTGTCATCACAAATTTACCCACTCCAGGAGCTACCACCCCACGCAAAGCTGACACCCACTCTGCATTTGTGCAAAGTATAGCTTCCAAATTAATTTAGCTACACTTTTACCTGTGTTCAGCTGAGATGAGGACTGCCCATGACATTTTGGACCCAAAAGAGTGGCAGAGAAAGATGCCAGTGGCTGACAGACACAGTTAGTCACACTTTGTTCTCAGAGTTTGAAAACTGGAAAGCTATGGGGAGGAAAGGAGAAAGGATCCATCTCATTCCATACAATGTTTGTAAAAAAACACCACTGTAAAGATCTTTACTTTGAATCATGTATATGTGTATTGGATGTTGGTGACAAGGTTTTGCTGGTAGGAGGGTTGCAGTGGTGGCCTCTGTGAGAAGAGACCCGGGGCTGCCCCATGCAGAACACAGCCAGTTCCACAACAGACCCACCACAGGACACAACTGAGCACATAGAATCACAGAACCATATTGGCTGGAAAAGACCTTTAAGATCATCGGGTCCAATGATAAACCCAAACCTATCAATTCCATCTCTAATCCATGTCCTAAGCACCTCGTCTACATCAGCCAAGTTGTTGGCACCTCTGGCGAAACATATTTAAGGGCAAAACGCTGCCAGGTGTGTGAGGAGTGAGGGAAAAAAGTGTGTGAAATAAACCTTCAAGCACCAAGGTGAGAGAAGGAGGGGAAGGAGGTGCTCCAGATGCTGGAGCAGATATTCACTCTGCAGCCTGCGAAGGACCCAACACCAGAACAGGTGGATGTTCCCTGAAGAAACTGTGGCCCATGGAGAGCTCATGCTGGAGTAGCTTTATCCTGAAGAATTGCAGCCTGTAAGAAGGACACACACTGAAGCAGGGAAAAGTGTGGGGAGGAAGCAGCAGCAGAAAGGAGCTGTTGTGAACTGACCACAGCCACTGTTCCCCATTCATCCTGCTGTGGAGGAAGAGGTAGAGGAGTTTGGAAGGCATGAATGAAGTTGCACCTGAGAAAAAGATGTGGGGGTGGAAAGTGTTTTATGGTTTTTTGTCTTTGTTTCTCACCATCCAGATCTACTTTAATTGACAATAAGTTACATTTATTTTCCCCAAATCAACACTGTTTTACCCATGAGGGTAATTAATTGGTAAGTGACCTCCCTGTCTTCAACTCAAGCCACAAGCTTACAGAGAGAGCGGCTGGGTGGGCAACTAGCAGCAAGCCAAGGTCAGCCTACCATAGTATGGTTAAACTATGAAGAATTAAAAACAACAACAACAACAAAAAAGGAGAGAGCAACATGAAATTAGTGATTAAAAGTACTGCATTTAGACTATAAAAGTTATTAATGAATGTTTATGGGCAGCCATTATAATGTTTAATTTTAAGTAGAATTTAGTTGTAGAAATGTGTAAGCCTTCACAGAAGTTTAAGCATGAAAGTGAAAAGTCAGATAAAGTATTTTCTTTTAATGAAGCTTCAGCTCTTACACCAAAATGCTTGGACAGCTGGAACGCACGATTTGAAAAGCACTATAAAAATTAATCACATAGAACTGCTGGATTTTTTTATTATTATTATTTGTAGAAAAATTAGAGCTTAAAGTATATTTTAAGGACTATTTGGAGTAGCACAAATAACTTGAGATAAAAGTGGAGGAATTATCTTTAAGACTTTAATAGTTTTGTCTACCATAACTAAACAGTATTTCCTTAGATTTAGGGTATTTCAGAAATACTGTATTACTACCTAAAGCTTTGGATAGTTGCCCCATCTTATTGTTGTAGCAATCTGGATAAATGAATAATTAACCTGTCCCTTAATGATTAAACAAAATGTGTTTAGGAATGAAAATGAAGTACTAAAGTAGTTTTTTTTTAAAAAAATAAATAAAATCCATCTGTTTGCAATAGATCGCAGTAGTGCCAAGCTCCTAGCTGTGAGATATCCAACAGGCTGTAGCTTAGGGAAGAAAACTGCTGTCCAATCTCTTCTCTAATTGTTCCCACCATTTGAATTGCCTTTGGAAAATTCTTACAGATAGAACATCAAGCATAAAAGGTGTACTGCGTGTAGTTGAGTTCACAGGGTATAGAAAACAGATTTTCACCTTAATTTCTGATGAAATAACTGTTTGCCTTTGGGAGAAGCCCACCTCTGAACAAAGTAGGGCCACTGTTTCTGGCTATGGCGAAACAGTCAGTAAAATTTTACTCGAGAGACATCTGTTATTGTGGGCTGTTGGTCTGGGGTAAGGGAATAATGTTTTTCTTTGGGAGTGGTGGGCTTTGTCATATGTTGAGCTGGGAATGTCATATGTTTGAATATTGTGCAAAAAACCTGGATACCATGAGGAAAGGTAGACTCGGTAGTATACTTCAAGAACGTATGCTTCCTTACTCCATGTATCATAGCTATAAGGACTCATTATTACAAATTATTCAGCATCTAGAACCTAAATTATAAAGTATAAATTCAAATAAATTTGTTTTACTTCTAGAAAAAATTAATCTGTGTTCAAATTATCATAGAATCATAGAATGGTTTGGGTTGGAGAAGGGACCTTCAAAGGTCAGCTAGTCCAACCCACTGCAGTGAGCAGGGACATCTTTACTAGAGCGGGTTGCTCAGAGCCCCATCAAGCCTGACCTTTAATATCTCCAGGGATTGGGCCTCCACTACCTCTCTGGGCAACCTGTTCCAATGATCCACCACCCTCGTATTGAAGAACTTTTTCCTAATATCCAACATTTTCTAGTTTAAAACAATTACCTGCCCTTGTGAACAGTTCTTCCCCGGCTTTCTTAAAGACACCTTTCAGGTACTGGAAGGCTGTGCACTTCTACAGGTATACATGATCTCCAAGGACTCAGAAACTGATGCAGGTATTGTTAAACAAGAATAATCAGTAGCTTTCACTGATTCTCTTCGCATTCTGAAATAAACCACTTGACCAAAAAAAAAAAACAAGCAGGCCAAGGCTGTTAACACCTTGACCTGCTCAGCAATTATCTGTCTCCCTAAAGCCAGGATGCAACATGAGCTATCAGAAGATCACCCTGTTCTCTATTATCCTTTTCCTGATGCAAGCAATGTGCCAAATGCTGCATTCCAGAGTTGTCATCCAAAGCAAGACAAGGTCTTTAATACACGACATCTGGCTTCCTGCCTCTTTTCCTATGCTCTGAATAGCAGACAGACCTCAATGCCAGAACTATGTCTCTAAGTCACCAGATCAAGCAACACCCCTGTAGAAATGATGTATTGGTTATCACATGCCCTCCAAAACTGAAGCTGAAGAAGCCTCCTGTAGAGCAGAGGCGAATATTATTTGTAGTTCTAGATCTTGGCATTAATCACAACAAGGTCAGACACGCAAGCAAACCCTATACATTTAAATGATTCAGAGCTATCAAGCTGAGCTTGTAACACTGTTTTTATTACAGCTATCCATGCTTTCCCTCATAGTTTGTCACACTTGCAGGCTTGTATTCTCTTTGAAAACAAGTCCTTACTAGCAGTAATGGATTTTCCCCATGTGATTGTACAGAATCTCCCAACAGGAATTTGTAATGCTGTCTGGGCAGGTGGATCACCACCTGTAAATTTGGTTTGTATAACACAACAGGCTATAGGAAATGAAAAAAAACCCAAACAAACAAAAAAAAACCCACCAGCTGCTATCCTCAGTAAAGGTCATTTGAAAGTTCATAAAATAATTCCAAGGAAAATTTTTATTTTAAAAATTCAGGTTTTATGGTACAAATCTTTTCTCACTAAATATTCCCTCAATTCAGGTGTAAACATAAGAATTTTTTTTTGCCCAAATATCCATTAAAATAGCAATCACTGACTGAAAACAAGCACAGATGGAACTGTTTGAGTAGCTGCAGCCAACCCATCTTGCATTTTTATATGCATGAATAAAGTACATCCCTGTCCTGGTTTTCAGCTGGGACAGAGCTGGATTTCTTCTTAGTAGCTAGAACAGCGCTGATTTTGGTTTCATTGTGGGATTTGCTATGAGAAGGTTGTTGATAATGTACCGATGTTTTCAATTGTCGCTGGAAGTTGAAGGACTTTGTGTTTTGCTAATAACTGTTATTTTAAGTTTTATTTTATTTCAATTATTAAATTGTTCTTATCTCAACCTTCGAATCTCCTTACCCTTGTCCCTCCAAGGTACCTAATTCCACTGGAGGGGGGCAGGCAATGAGCTGTGTTTGGCTACTAGCCAAGTGAAACCACCACAGTACCTCAGGCACTTGAGCAGGATACAGAAAGGGAGCATCAAAGAAACAATGTGGTTTGGTAACTTGGAAATATAGAATCTCACAAACACGATCATCTATCGATACTGTACATTTTGTTTGGATATTGTGAATAATAAATGCATTCATGTGTCAACAGAATTAGTTCTCAGTCCGTAGGAAAGAGGTAATTTTGAATGTTGAAGGACGGAGTGATGGAGGGGATCATTAACCATAAAAAGCAACCACAAACAGTCCATTTCATTATTCTGAAAAACAGATAAGGTGAATAAACTGTCTTAACATAGTTCTCAAGGTGAAAGAGCCCACATCATAAAACTGTTGGCATTAATTTATATTTTTACTGGTAGTCTCAGTAGAAAGGTCATGCAATGGGAATAGTACCAGACCTGAAGCAGATCACAGAGGCCTGAAGCTCGTATGGATCCTGCCTTTGCTGTGCCCCGCCTGAGCTACACATTTTATTCTCAAAAGCTCTTGATTTGGAACTTTCTGTGAGCAATAAAACTATATTAAAAATATAGTTTATTTATATATTTATAAAAATATATAAAATATTTGCTAGAGTCTTCTACCTATAAATCTAAAAATAGAAATTTGGAAGGAAAAAAAAAAAATCATTAAAATTTACTGTTGGCTTCTACTATTAAAGGAAAGTATAACCAAAAGAGAGTGGGAGGAGGATGAGTAATCCTGGCACCTCTTCTATATTTCAAGTCTCTACACCCTTTCTTTTTTGCCTAGCTGTCATGTAAATTTAGGAATTTACTGTTTTCAAAGGTATAAACCAACAGTATATCTACAGAGCAGTATATACCAAATATTGAATTGTGTGAGCAACGTAAACAAAAGGCCGGGTGCCCCTGAATGCAACTGTCAGGCCCTCAGAAATCTGAGTCCCACCCCACATGAGATTTCAAGTCACAGAAGCATCAGTCACTTATGACATTAATTTAGGACAAGCCTTGCAATCAAATACTAGCTCGATTAAAGAGATCAATATCCAGGTACTGTATCTCCAGTGAGCTTAACTGACATTTTTCCCCTTAAAAAAAAAGTATTATTTTAAGAAACAGTGAGTTAGGATTGAGCCAGAAAAGAAACTCTGCTCTCCTGGAAGAAGCAGTAAGCAACAGAATGACAGAAGCATTGCTTTAGCTTAAATACCCCCAGCTTCCTTAATCCATATCATGAAGATTTCTTCCTGTAGCCTTCAGCAGCCCGACTCATGGAGTAATTTATCCAGTTTTTGTAGTCAGCACTAAGCCTATGCTGTCAAGCTTTATCCACTGAAAAATAAGTTTCCGATTTACAGGTTTTTTGTGGTGGGTTTTTTCTTTTTTTCCTTCCTTTTTTAAAATTGTGAAGCACATATAATGGTTCTGTAATAAAAAGTCTGCAGTTTAATACACATCAGCATCAGTTTTCACAGGGGATATACATATGTCTGCCTGTGAAACTGTGTCCTATAGATCAATTACAGTTTCAGACTGCTTTGTTTTAGGATAATAGTCGTAACTGCTATAACTACAAGGACAAGAATTGTTCTATTAAAATAATTGCACTGTACAATAAATGCCAGTGTCACACCAGCAAGGTCTGCGTAAAATACAAAACTGCTGACAAGAAGGCTTAAGCAACCAAAATATATCAATGCTGTGTCTCAACGTAATTGTTTAAATGTCAGCTGAACCTTAGAGGACTACCTTTCCAAATCTTAAAACTAAATATGATTAATAGAAAAAAAGTTAAATATCAATCTCTAGACACAGCATAATGTTTTAAAAGGCCGGTTTTAGAGATAATTAACTAAGGATCCATTTGAGAAAGGTTATAAGACTCAAGTAGCACAGTCAACATTTTGAATGTTATTAATCCTAAGATTTTAAGCTATTTAAACATTTAGATCTCATTTAAACACCCTCTCTTGTATGTGATTTGCCATATTAACAAGGCCATTCGATAACATTTTACACAATTGATGTAAATTCCATATCGATGAGAGATGAAACTTTATTTCCAACTATGTGATTAAAGACAGAAAGAACAGAAAGTGTCCCCAAATACCTTAAAAACTAAAGCTTGATATTCTCAAGGTATCCCTGAGCCACATGACAACATCTCAGAGTCCTAAAGAGGTATTTGCTAATTAGCTGAGTACAATTTGTAACTAAGCCTGTCAACGTACATGCACAGGAATGAATGCATATGTGCATGACCATAAAATAATGTTAAAAACATTTATCAGCTTACAATGTGAATTTCTTGAAAATCACATCTGTGCAATCTTAATTTAGTCCTCATGTTCTTTTTGTCTTTAATCACATAGTTGGAAGTAAAGTTTCATCTCTAATCGATATGGAATTTACATCAATTGTGTAAAATGTTATCGAATGGCCTTGTTAATATGGCAAATGATCACAAGCATTAAAAGCTAGTGAGTCCCCTACCTCCTCATTCAATTCACAGCTTGGATGGAAATAATTTATGAAAATCTCTTCAATTTTTTAATTTATCTTTATTTCCTATGTGTAGTTCCAGGTATTATATAGTGGAACGCTCTTCAAACACTCTTCTAAAAACAGAACTGTAATTCACACATTTCTACTAGGTGATGGCTTCCCAAATACCAATTTATTTTCCCAGCCTTTCACCCCTCTAAAACGATGGGGATGTATTTGGCATTATATATATTTTAAAGAGGGGTTACTGAATCACTGGAACTTTAAGGTCAAAAGTATCAATTGATTTTGCATATCAAGTTTAAGAGGTGGCTAGAAATGGATTTTTCAGCAGTCCTAGCATTAGATAGCACTTTTCATGTTTAAATTATGGCTTTATTGAGTATGATTCTAGCTCTGATTCATAAACACTTCTGTGCATAAGACACCAGAGAAATCAAGAACCTTGTAAGCAAGCGAGAAAAGTTGAGTTGAAGTGATTTGACAGAATAAAATAACATTCCATGTCATAGAATCATCAAAAACCTGAGGGTAAAGTGAATAAAATGAGGGAAGGGAAGATACAGACTAGCAGTCTATATCAGAGATTTCACTCTGAAAACTGGAATGTCCCTAAAACCTTACAACCAAACCAAAGTGCTCAAAAAATGTGTAGAAAAAATACCATGCACTTGCACTTCTCAAAAAGTCAGTAGGACAGGCAATATGTCACAGTAAATATACAGGAAACATAGGGACTGAATTAAAACTCTTGACATGGTGCATCCTGCAGTGTAAATGCTGATGAACGGTGGTTAAATGAAAACAAAATAGAATTGCAAATGTGAGCTACAATTCATGTTCCTTATAGGGAAAAGATTCTTCTATGATCTTTTTTTTTGCAAATCACAGGAAAACAAGTGCAGAGTAGTTGAACCATGGAACTTTCCCTTGATTAATCAACAAAAGAAACAGCTTTCTTACTTAAATACACCCTGCATTCCTACAAATTGCTTAGTCAGAGCTTCTAATCAGACAAAGAGCTTGATTCAAACAAACTGTAGAGTCCTCAGTTTTGTGTGTTGGGGTTTTTGGGGGGGGTTTTGGTGTTTTTGTTTTGTTTTGTTGTGGTTTTGAATTGGATTGCAGGGAGCTAGTGGTAGAAATGCTCTGAGCCAGAATCAGAAGGTTCTTGGTTTTAGGTTCAGTTACTTTTCAGAGATATAGATCAAATCTCTCCAGTTCTTTTTGTTCCTTTGGTTGCCTGCCATGCAAGTGTAAAGAAGTATCAAGGTAAGACAGAAAGGTTGACATTCACTCAAATACAAACCCCAGCTGCTTTTCAAGTAAATCATCAAAACAGGAAGTCTAATCCCTGTTCTGGTCACCTGCGAAAAGGTGAATTCAAGGCATTTCACAACACTAAATGCACCAGTTCATCTGATATACCGTAGACAAAATGCAGGCTTAGGTCTTAATTCTCTCTGTATATACTGCAGGAGGCAAGAACACCAAGATCTGAAAATAGGAAAAGTATCCAAGAGGAAAGTGGACGGGGAAGAAAGAAAGATGATGTATTCAAATACCAGTGTAATATTTTTTTTTAATAATCTTAGAAGCTAGATCTAAGCAAAGCACAAGCCTTTGTAGAATATGATCCAGTATTGCACCCACTGTTGCTTTCACTCGAGTCTACGAAGTAAAAACTATTGCTTTATTTATTAGCAGTGGTGAATCTTTTCCTTCAGGGTGTAGTCTCGGAAGAAGAGGTGAAAAAAAAGTAAATCACTTACTTAAGGAGTCTTCACTCCTTATCACTACAGCTGAGCATCTAATTCATTTGGTGATATTGGAAATGACATTCTGGCTTTTGCCTACAAAACTATGCAAACCTCACCAGGCAGCCTTGAAGACGCAGTGCGATACAAGGAGTGGCCGTGATGAACCAAAGCATTTACGCTTCCAAGTAACTGGATTCTCTTGTTCTTTCTGTGTAGTAAGATGCTTCCAAAAGTCACATTGTGCCGATTTATGGCTAAATACAAAAAATTCCCAAGTAGTTGGTTCGTCCCAAGAGGATATGCAGACTAGAAAACTATACCCAGTATCACCAACCCAGAGATTTTCAAGACACTTAATCTTCATTCCTTGAAAGAACTACAAAGGAAAAACAGGCCCTACCAGTAGCCACTTACGGATCTCCTTACATCTTCCAAATCTTACCTCCCCCTCTCTGTTGGGATGCAGAATGATGCCTGAAATGCCAGAGGACCAGCTGGTATCTACTATCTTTTTCCTTCTACCCCAAATCTAAGAAATTCTTTTCTTTTAGGGATACAGCCATAGTTTCTTTTCAACATGTAGGAGAATTAATTAAGAGGGAGGGAAATATCTGCAACTACTATTTAAAGCTAGAAAAAAAGAGTGAGAATTTCTCACTCTCGCCATCCTACCACAGGTTCACTGTCTCTGGGCACTTTGCCAACGTGCAGGACCACACTTCTATGTGATGTAGCCTTGTGTTTCAAACAGATTAGTAGCCAGAATCAAAGCATCTGGTGTTGGCTGTGCAGAACCACTCTTCATAATTAGTTTAATATTTTATACCAGCACATATTTCATGTGTCTTAGCCTACTAACCCACCATTATACTCCGTGATGTTGCTGATCTGTGTTCCTCATTCATCCGTTCACTGTGACTGAAGGACATCAGTTTTATTGGTTAGTGTCCACAGCCTTCGCCTGATGGAGATGGACGAACGTAAACTGACCATGTGACATAATAAATCCATAGGGATTAGTGATGATGTATATAATTTTCATGCTTGTGAGAACACTGACACTGTGGTATTATTCATTGATAATGATCCATCTTTCCAGCATCTGCACCTCATTTCTGTGGAATATTTCTCTACTCCAGCTTTTCCCACTAACTAGAACAACCGATTTTCTTCCCCCTCCCCAGTTTTCTCCTTTTATTTTCAAGGTTGTAAACATTTTGGAGAATGCCAAACAGATCTATCTCTGGCCAGCAGCTTCAGCACATTGACCAACATTCCTCTGGCTTCATGTCTGCCTGTATCACAGCTTTCATTTTACACTCGATGTGCTCTGAGTCTCCTCCACATATGTGACCATGTGGGGTTTGATGATAGCACTTTACCAATTACTGCTCACAGCTGCAGATCTTTCCCAATGGCATTTCCTTGATGCATACCATTTCATGCTCTTTTTCAGGGCATGCCTCACAGTAGTTGTGTCTCAAACGTTATTGGAAGAACTAACTGGCATGTCATCCCAATTTGGGCTAATATTGCTGCAGATCTTTGCCAGTAACATGACTTTTTTTTATTTCTAGCAATAGGATATATATCGTAAAGGTCAAGAAGAGCTATGAGAAAGGAATGTTCTGTAAGCAATACCTGTCTGATGAACTGGAATTGCCAGTGCTGCCTTTACAGTGAAGCATCATTGAAAGGGCCAGAAGAGCCTCAGCTTTTCAGAGTTTACCAGCCTGTTATTTTTAGTCATCTGCAAGGATTCTCCAAAGCCACTAGATTAAGTGTATGGTGGAATGTCACGAGCTGGCCTTGAGTGATATCTGCCAAAGAATTCAAAGTATTTAAGGACCTTAAAGGTAGATCTTCAGAGCTTGTCAAGAGGTTGCACTTCTCAGCCTGTTCTCAGTCTGACCCATCTCTCAGTCCTCCTTTGCTCCTCAAACAGTTCTTTGCCTGATGTCTGGATTGCACAGAGATCTTAACTCCCTTCTTCTAAGCAGATTTATGTTAGCTCTTTCCAGCCATTGCTTTAGAGTATAGCTGGGGGTTTAACACAAAGGCCATATGTTGTCCCTGGCTTTCCAGTGTACCTATGAACAAGGAAGCCAAAGCTATAACCTGGTATCTTGATTTTCTCTTTCCAATAGACAGATATTCTTATACGTTTACAACTGCAAAGTCCATGTTTTCTCCTACCAGAGGAACATTAATTCTGTCCAAGTCTCAAAGCAGGTTGTGGAGGCATGTAGAGAAGAGCTTTCTGAATGCACATGGTGAAAGAGCACAGATGAAACGCATGTGAATGGCCTGAATTTTCATAATGAAGCAGTAAGAGTACAGGTGGTGATGTAAAGCATATATTCACAAAGAAAAACCATTGTTAGAGAAAATATGGCTATGTAAAAATAAAATTGACAAGTTTTATTCTGTCAGTTACAGAAGACCATTGACAGATTATGTTATGGGAGAAAATGCTTCCCTAATGCAGTTAATGTGGCATTATCCCAGATGTATCTAAATTGCTTTCATTATTCTACACCGCGCAGCCTGAATGCTCCTATTTTGCTGTGTTCTTCTTGTCTGTTTGGGTTGTTTTTAACTGGCAGTCTGAGAGACCAAGAAATACAAATGAAATTCTCAAACACATGGAGATGTTCTATAAGCAGCTGTCTCAGTCTTCTTTTTGCTAACAAATGAGAATATTTTTATATCGGCTGGATTTGAAGACTCATTTAGATTGTTATTTGCGGTCCATTCAAGGTAGCTGGTGGTTCTCATTGTTCAGTATCTGAATATTTCTGAGTCTAAGATGCGTATTTTATAGTATCAAGGGAAGTAATGAGCTTCTATGAATCCCCCCTTAAGTACATCACACATCTTCAAACACATATACACACAGTGGAATAAAAATTTTCTGTCCCATTTTGTTTCAACTCTGGTGCTTCCTTTTTCATTTTCACAGTAATTTTGTTTCAGCTGAAGCTATTGTGTTTAAATCTACTGGAGGAAGTAGTACAAAAGCTTTAAGAGACATAGGGTAGAAAGAAGTAGTTATAGCCCAGAAAACAAGTACCGGCATCAGCGCTTCAGCCTCTTGATACTGAATGGCTGAGCAGCCTGTTCAAATGGCATTTTGCAAATCCTATCTGCTTGCAAGCTCTTTTAACCTCTAATAATAAACCTGCTTTGGGTCTGGAGCAATGGAAGGACACACTAAAAAAATCCAATAATTTCAGACAGAATGTAAAATTGTGTCTTTACAAATGCTCACAGCTGATATTTTACAAAAGTGTATGACTGCAAATCAGTCCCTCTTACCTTTTTGTAGTCTGGCTTCAGAGGTGCACAAAATACTCCAGTAAGTGAGCCACCAGCTGAGAGGGGATTTACTGGTGGTGGAAGTGCCTTGTCTTTGCTCTGTCTACTCAGCTGCTTCATAGGCAGCTCTGGGAGCTGGCAAGCAAGACAGCATGACTCAATGTCTGCATGGGTGAAACAAAGACATTCTGCTGGTACCTCTTCAAGGAGACAAACGGGAAAAGAGGCAGCAAGAGATATTGTAGTACACTGCTGCTAAGCTGCCTTTTCCTACTTTTTAAATTCTTCTCAGCATCTAAACCCAGTGAGACTATCCTCTGACATGTTGCCTTTGGGGTTGGCTCTTGCTACAGCATACAGCTTTGGCTCATTTACTTATCAGTGTCAAAACTGGGCCAGTTTCCCACCTGTTGAGTTTCTTCACCTGTGTTACAGAGGAAATCTTGATTGAATTGAAAAAAAAAAAAAAAAACAAGAAAAAGAAAAAGCAGAATCACTGCTATATTTTTTAAAAGATAGAGAAACAAATATTGACCAATTCCAGTACACTAGCATATTCTAAATATTTCTAGTCCTGGTGTCAATATCACATTTCAAGTGAACTCTAAATAGGCAATAAGGAATTTTAAGGAAAAAAAGTAGAATGTTGTGACAGAGGAGTAAGAAATGGATCCAGTAGCACTGCAGACCTGGCAAAGAGAAAAAACTGAAAGATGTAAGAATGGGCAAAAGGTCACTTATTAAGGACCATAATAATAATAATATTATTAACCAGGTCAGATTATTAGTGTTTTTTATTTTAGCACTTTTCCACCCATGGGTAATAGATGAAATCTGATCCAGCACAAGTAAGAACATAAACCCTTTCTTTGGATATTTTTAATGTAAGGTTTCCAGTATCTTGTTCTTTACCTGCAAGACTGTAGCCTCAGTTCAGTTATTTATCTTATTCATCTTTGTACACATATTAAAGTGAAACCCAGGTAAATGGATGTGATGGCAGCCCATAATGACAGCTGAAGAGCGAGGAAGGGTAATGTGCCCTTTTACCCTTTGTGTCTCAAACCCTCATATATGCATTTATGGATGATGTAGTGATTAGTTGTCTCCCCAGATAATAAATAATCTATCCTCTAGTTCCTTATCCTCCCACTCATTATTTTGCTCATTTTGAAATCTTTACCTGTAGAACCACTGACTCTCACTTTCTCCTTCAGATAAAAATATTTACCAATAAACTCTCATGGTTTCCCTTATCTCTGTGGTCTTTAACTCACAGCACACCAGTTATAACTTGTGACAAAGCAAGTATTTCTCCATGGTTTTTCTCAGTTCTCTACCTTTTAAACAAACTCAAATTCCTTAATGCTGCCAAAAGGTCTTCCCTCAGTTTGTAAAAAATAAAAAAAAAAAAAAAAAAATTTTGAAAAAATTCCCTCCTGATGCTAGAGCATGAAACTCATAACATCAGTAGAAAAGAATAATAAAGAGCCCATAACAATCATACAACAGACCTGCAGGAAAAGAAGCACTAAAGAATAAAGCCAGTGAGTGCTACTTAAATTAGAGAAAGGGCAGCAAAAGGTCTCCCATTCTAACTCTTTATCCCCATATCTCAATGCCTTCGGTCATATTTCTGACATGGTCACATTCCCTGCCCCCCCAAAAAAAGGAAGAAAATGAAAGATAGATGGATATTATTAGTGGTGGATGTCTTCCCATTGTAATTCAAAAAATTCAGCTGGAACTATTTAGAATATTAAGTCTTACGTTAAAATTTGAAATAGCTGTAAGGTATTTAACAACTGGCAGGAGCAATGCTGGATGGAGAAGTCTTTTAAAGCATCTGCCAGAAATGGAAGAAATAAAATGTTAGCAGTTAAACTGCCTCCTGGAATCTCAATTGCCCTGTTATTAGTGTTTTGTGGCCCCAAAGCAATTTTGCACTTTAGGATTTTTTCACTTTTTTTTTTTTTTTAAATTCAGTTATTTAGAATTGTCTATTTGCCCGTAAATTGTCAAAATCTTAAACCAAATGGAAGGATTCTGAAGATACCATTAAAATAATGTATTTAGCATTTAAGGCCTATAAAGAAAGATTTCTTTGTGTGTTTCTCTTTTAGAAAATATTCTGACCTGTGCAATTAATTTCTATTGTAAACCTACGTGCAACCAATGCATCATCTCTGCAGTAACAGGATTTGTACAATGAAGCACATCTCTGTCTGAAAGGGTTTATTGTTTCCAAGCTGTGAGCAGGTCATGCTAAAGCTCGGGTTTTTATGTCACTGGATAATAATTTAAACTTGTAAATAGTGTCACTTTCACTGTGGAGCATGTAAGAAGAGTTCAGAACACAAATATCTTTTTTTTTACTTTTGGATCCTTTTGCCCATTTAACTAGAAAATCCCTGAACCCTTATTACCACAGAAAGTAAATACTTTTGAAAACCATTGAGAGACTTGGAGGACAAAAAGCTTGTAACTGAACAAAGTTATTCAAACCTACCTACTGAAATGGAATTATTATATCGTCCCAATCCCAAAAGCTGGTAGGCATATGCTTAATGGGAGATTTGCATTAGTTTGCTGGTCTGAATTTGACCCACAGACTAATTTAATCATCCTCCACTTTTTGTTACAGGAAATTTATTAGTGTAGGATGAAGGGGTATTAAATATTGACATTTATTCCTCTGGAGCTCTGGGATCCATTTTAAAAGACCCTGACTACTGGCATTATCAGTGAATTAATTGCTTCTACTGAGTCTGTTCTTGGACAATTATGTAGGATTGCCTCTCTGAAGTCTGTAATGAAAGCAGTGCTGAAAACTCACCGCTGCAAAAAACATTTCACCAGCTCTGCCCCAGATGATAGAGTATTTGTAACTGAAGGAGGAGGGTTTTAAGGCTAACTTTTAAATTTAGAATGTTTTATATTGTATCTATAAAGAAATCTGTTGAAACTAAACAACCAAGCAATTCAAAGCTTACCATCGGTGTTACCTGATGTATTTCAGGTGTTGCATACACACGTGCACATCTAATAATTATGCATTAAGATACAATGTATATTTATGAATATTCTGTATATTTATTGGAAGCAATATGGTATTTTTTCTACAGTTACAAAAAATCTGAATACTTATGAAGTGAACCATCTTATAATTACCTATCAAAACTCATGGATATTATTTCTAGTAGGAGGATACCTGCACTGAACATATCCCAACAATATATATTCTTTTTTAATGTGATAGTTCACTCCATTAACATGCCAGAAATAGATGAATCATAGGTGTATAATTATTCTATTGAATAAACCCCCAAATGGGTAGATCATATATGCTTCAAAGCCTTCATCTTTTAAAACAGAAAAAAAACCAAAAACCAAAAAAACAGGGTGTAGTAAAATCAGAATATGTTAGATACAGAATAATCTTGTGCAAATATTCTCAGCTGAAAGTAATTGGACAAAGATGAGTATTCACCATTGTTCCATCTTGGACTCCAGAATCACCATAATTCGAGGTACTGTGCTAATACAATAAAATAAAGATATTTTTCAAATGCATCCAAGCAAATCCTTGCTCTTAATTTTTTTTAAAAAAGGGAGTGTAAACAAGCACTGAGGAAAGTAAAGGCAACAAAATTTGATATCCATAGTCACAGCTGGATAGAAGACTGTAAAAAATGTAATGACAAAAGTCAGCTTCTAAACCAGAAATTATAAAACTGCACCCTTGATTTGTACATGTCTAATTTGTGCAATCATATAGTTTAGCAGTTTAGTTTCGTTTAAGTTTGCTACTCTTTTATGAAAACTCCTGAATCAGAGCCTCTCTAAGGATGATATATAGCAATAGAAAGAAACAGTGATTAGGCAAATAGGTATTCCTGAAAGGAAGCAAAACAAGTACTGAAATAACACAGTAAGAAGATTGTAGAAGAAATAATGGAGAATTTAAAAAATATACTAAGGACAAGTTCAGCAAAAAATCCTCATGCTATGCTTGGAATTATCCACCAACAAAATGTTTAGCTGAATTGCTCCCCTGAAGCTGAAAAATTACTTTGCATCCAAGGAAAAAAAAAAGGTTTTAAATAGGAGAAAAATCAATAGCAGATAGTACAGGAACAAAAATAAATTGAAAATAGGACTGTCTCTTATGTTGAGAAACTTCTATGGAGTTGTGTAGGAATAAAGCAGCTTTAGTTCTAATAAGGATAAAGCTTTTTAAGAAAAAACTGATGGCTGAGAAAACGCAGGATAGTTCTTTCCCTCCCTCACTCCCCCTAAAACCCAAGCAAACAAAATAACTCCTGATAAAGTATAATATTTAATAAGGGATGTTTACACACCAGAAAAGAGAACATAGCTCATATCTCATGTATGACAGATTCTCCAGCACACATTTGTGCATTTCCTGTTCATCCCCTAAATGCGGCAGCTTTGTTGGAAACAACAGCACCCAGAAATTTTGCTGGCTCCAGCTAAACTTGGCAAAAAATATCAGTGGCTTCAAAGATGGCAGATGACAAATAAATTCCTCAAGCAAGTGAAAAATAGGGACCGGCATTATCCAGTTAAAGTTTTGGGACTTCTTTTTGGTTGTCATGGTTAAAACCCAGTAGGCAGCTCAAGCCCCACCGAGCCACTCGCTCCCCCTCAGTGGGATGGAAGGGGGAATAGGAAGGGTAAAAGTGAGAGGACTCAGGGGTTGAGTTTAATAGGTAAAGCAACAGCTGCAGGCACAAATAAAACAAAATAAGGAATTCATTCAATACTTCCCATCAGCAGGCAGGGAAGGGTTCAGCCATGTCCAGGAGAACAGGGCTCCATCACGCATACCGGTGACTTGGAAAGACAAACACCATAACTCCAATTGTCCTCCCTTCCTCCTTCTTCCTCCTTGTTTTACTGATGAGCATGATGCCACATCGTGTGGGACATCCTTGGGATCAGCTGTCCCAGCTGTGTCCTCTCCCAACCTCTTGTGCAGCCCCCAACCTACTCGCTGGTGGGGTGATATGAGGAGGAGAAAAGGCCCTGACTGTGTGTGAGCACTGCTCAGGGAAACATCTCTGTGTTATCATCCCTGTGTCCAGAGCAAATCAAAAACACAGCCCCTTACCAGCTACTGCAAAGACAATTAACCCTGTCCCAGCCAAAACCAGGACAGTGGTACATTGCAAATTGAAGTGTCGCTTCAAATTCTGGTTTTTCAGATTCTCTGTTGTGTCATAAGACATCTTGACAAAAAAACCCCCAACAATCTGAAATATTTGATAAATGGCAGGATATAAATGACAAATCACTGGTCAGTCAGGAGAATCTAAGTGCCATTTCCAGAATTATAGAAACATGTTGTTTAAAATCATTTATTTTACAGGTCATTCCTGTTGAAAACGCTTTCTCCTGCCTAAGAATCAGAATCTGTGATGCACAAACCTGCATACCTAAGTTGGGCAGGTGGGCTGAATATTCAACTAGAGAAGTGACCATTTGAAAGTGCACTAATAGGAGTAACAAAGACGTGACAACTACACAAAGAGCCACGTGTATAGACGATGATTAACAATCATACAGCATAAAATATAGAAATATGTAACAAAACAACTAGTCATTTTTTCACAACATTAATAAAACTAATTAATATTTTGCAGACTATTCTTAGATGAATTTTTGGGTGTGTGGTTAAAGGAAACCAACAAACATGAGAAGAGATAATGCAAATGGCTACAGCAGAATAAATTCTTATGTCTTTGTCAGAAGACTGGTCTTCTCTCATTGCCCTCCTCAGAAAGACTTCTGATAAGTGTCTCCAGATTTTAACAAGGAGCAAAATAGAAACTCTGAAAACCAGTACAATTTCAAAGTGAGAGAGAGCCTTTCTGAAGTTTTCCTTTTTAATCATCCTATCATACGTTAGAGAGGACACATTTTTCCTCCGTTAAACTTTGTGCGACACTGATAGATTAAAAAATTACAGCGGAGAGCTTTGTGTGAAGAGCACTGCACTTGCTTCCCTGCACCTAGCCATTCAGGTTGCCCTTTTTGCTTGGCTGAAGAACCACTCCTGAAAATCCATCATATCAACAGCAGCAGCAGCAGTTTTCAGCACAAGCCCTGTGAGCAGCTGCTGATCCCCCAGACTGGTAAGGGTTGCATAATAATAATTTTAAGACTCTCTGGGTCTGATGCTGAATAATGGCAAGTGCCCAGCTCAGCACTGGCCACAGGATAGATCCCCAGGACTCCCCTTTCCAGCAGGTCAGGGATGACAGAGGGAATAAAACCTTGGGCTCAGTAACACCTGGCTCTAGATTAGGCTGGCAAAGAGCAGGGGCAAGGACAATGCGACCAGGTGCATAGCAGGTATTTTTGGAAACTACCTTGAAAAATGTTGCATGGGTGAGATATCTTATTTACATAGCAAAATGATTTCTCCATCCTTTTCCAAGTATTTCATCTTGGACACAGGGGCAACAAAGCCATTTTAGCCTAAGCCACTAAGAAGTCTGAAGACAGTCTTCACAAAGAAGCAACACCTGCATGGATCCCCTTGAAATCCATCCATGCATGGCATCCACCTTTGCAGATTAAAAAAATCAACTGTAACTGCCTAACTCTTTTCAAATCATGATGGTTTGTGTACCCAGATAGGAGCTGTATAACTATGTTTGAGAATTTGAACCTAGCCATTTTATATCATAAATAAATCTGTTGTAAAATAGGGCGAGTAAGAATTGTACAATATATGAGCAAAGACTATTCTCCAAATAAATTAATATTATTAATTAGTATTAATATATATCCTGATTATATACATTTGTTGTAAGAAATAAATGTACAGCCAGCTGTCAAATAATTGGAGGATTATGTTTATATATGTGAAATATAGAAAGGAATTTTTTTTTTTTAAAAGGACAATAGGAAACAAAAATACTAAGCAGGTTATGCTGCAAGCAGTCTCACGTCTGTGTGATTAGAAGGTCAATATGGCTGTAGCAGCAAAAAAGTATATATTGTAAGAAATTATAGAAGGTGTGTTGTCATGTCAGCCCCCTTCACGCAGGGAAAGGTCACTGATCCCACTGTGGAAGAAAGCTGACAATTTCTGTGTAAGACTGACTGACAGCACGTACGCTGTTAGACATCATGTCTGGTGTCAAAAGACCGGTGGAAAACCAAACAGCTTTAGCACTATGATTTTACAGCCAAGAGCAAAGGAAAGTCGTCTCCAAGTTTCATGAGAAATGGAATCCGAAACATTTCATTACATATTAATAAACCTTAATAGTTATTAACTGTGTTAATAACTCGTTCTGAAACAACGGTCAGCACTGGTTTCTCATACACAGTTTAATCCTGCATCTTGCAGAGTAAGTATTAAGAAGCAAGAAGAATATCCAGGGTTGTGTGAGTAGCGTAGAGAAAACAACAAATGTGAGTAATGTAGGGTCAGGAGGAACCATACCATGTTCTTCTTTACCTCACTTTCATATGGGGTTTGGCTGGAGGGATTTGATTTCACCTATAAATCCCAGAAGAGTTGGCCCTGATTCTGTTTTAATGTACAATAAGCTACGTGACAAGCAAATCTACTCGTGTAAAAGAGGTGCAAGGAGAATCAGATCCTCACCCTCCAGCTGTCCATGGCACTTGGATAAAATAGGATTCATAATTCTCTGTACTCATGGAGCAATCTCACGATCACACTACCCTGTTACTGTCCTTGAGAAACGTTGCAGAGCTCCATCAGGCTTATTCAAACAATGCAGGAGAGTCCTTAAGCAAAACTCAATTACTATTCAAGTGGAAGAATAGGTAATTGGACAACACTCATCAGTTTTGGAATAAATGATATTAGGTGCCAGATCTGAAAAGTGAACCTTTGGGTTATAAAACAGAAGGGAGATTAATTTAATGAAACACACTCACAAAATTTCCATTTCTCCTCAGTATTCACTAGGTTAGAAACAACAAAATCAAAACTTTGCACTGTATTTCAGATAGGAGCAAAAGAGAAGGTGCATGCACATTTTGCATTTTGAGATACCTAGACTGCTTTTGAACTAGAAAAAGAACCCTAGTTAGAGGCTTCTCAAATTATTTCGGTACCCAAAATGTTATGTCCCTATGTAACTTTTATCAAGTTGTGACTCAGAAGATTTAATGTCAAGTTTTATGAGCACACATAGAAAACTGAAACACTATTAATTAAATTAATCTCTAAATATTATACAAGGCATTAATACAAACATACATGAATGGAGTCATGCATGTATATTTTCATAAATATAATTACAGTGGTAACTTTTTCATAAGTATTAAAATATTTCAAAGCTATTTGATTATCAAAAGAAACAATAACAAATAAGGATTCCTAAATTCTTTGTAAAAGGAAGGGATAAAGTTATAAGAAAAATCTCATCTATATTTCCAGAATTTAATCCACGGTTACTAAAATAAAAGGAATATCCTGCATGATTATTGTTTCTTGTAAATATACTAGAACTGAAATACTCATCAAATACCCCAAAATCTAGAATATAGTACATTAAATAACCTGAAGTTCATGTCTTGAAATACAGCAAAAAAAAATATTCCAGAGGAATAACTCAGCCAAGGTTACTACAAAACAGTGGTGATCGACAGAAAGTCACAGCTAATTTTTAGTGTACATAATATTCTGAAAAAAGGCAAGAAGAATGTTGATACAATCAATGCACAATTACACTGGCCCCATAATCAGGTGTATTGGTACCTACCCTGTTTGTTCAGAAAGAATGTAGCTGCTGAGTGAACTAATTTCTTTTTTAATTAACTCATAGTTGTAATGTATCCATGCTGCCAAGATTGTATACTGCACATATATGTATAACGTAGTCAAATTATATATATATGTATATATATATAAATGGTTGATATATTTTTATATGTAAGTAATGACACTGATTAGCTAAACAAACTATAAAAGCTACATGTAATTTTAACACATATATTGTACAATACTCAAATTATGAGCATTAACATGTATGGCCAAATGTTTGGGGAAAAAAAATATTTAAAAATGTGAATTTAGAGGATTTAAGTTTCAAAGCACTGCAGACCCCTTTTCCCACGTTGCTGAAGTTACACTTTGCTTGGTGTAGTGAAATATTCATTGCCTACACCAAGGGTTGGGAATGACTTTGGGGTGTAATTATTTCAACGCTGCCTAGGAGAAGGGAAATCGAGGTTCCAGCTCCTGCACTAATGAATCTTCGTGTTCTATATTTAACAATAATTGTTCAAAACACATAAATATTGACTGACGTTGAGACTCCCTGCCCTGGCAGATGGGTATTCTCATCCTCAGGTGAAAGCCATGCTTGATTTTCTTGTCAGTGTGTGATATGACCTCACAGTTTCTCTAGTGACTCAGTTTAAGAGGTCGCTGCTTTGGCCACTCCTCAGTTTATTATTCATTCAAATTGGGCTTTTTCAAAAGAGAAAATGCACATGGATTTACATCTAGACTTTAATACATCTTTAGCTATTCTGTCCCAGAAGGATATTGTACGTCCAATGTCCTGTTGATCCTACAGTAATTTGGGTATTTTAAGATATAGATCAAATTAGGAGAGAGTTCCAACTAAAGTAAGAGAAGGCACATCAGAGAAAACATTTCCTGTGAGTGAGGTGAAGACCAAATCAGTGTTCACTTCCACTAACTGCATCTCGTATTTACTCTGTTTTCCACAGGAGGCTGTTCAGTTTGTGAATTGTGAGAAAATCATTCTGGGTTAACAACTGAAGGTAGAACTGAAGTTAAAATTCTTAGCTTTTTGTTATGCTTACCAACTATTTTCCCTTAAACCTGTACAGAGAAAGCAAGTTTCAACTTTACTTTTACCCTCTTCAGAACAGGGCTTCCTGAATAGCATGTTAACATCAATAGTGGTGGCTCACTTCTTTTTATTCTTTCTTTTTTTCCCTTTTTATTCAGCAGCATCACTCCCTGTCCATTACATTTCTCACAAAAATGCTTTGCTGACTCTGGCAAGACACGCAAAGAATCTTTGGGCACAATTTACTGGTACAATTCCTACGAGATGCTGCGAGGTCTGTGAAACCCTCCATCTTCCGTTCATTTTAGTCTATTTTTTAACCTCCTTTCCTGAATATCTTATCTTAGAGTTTGTTCTGTGAACTGATATCAACTAGGTCTGTTCTTTTATTTTGTTTAATCTCTCCCTAATCTCTGCTACCAACTGTAAAGTGTTCCGTGGTTATTTGAGAGGAGCAAGTTTGAAAGAGGGATGGAGAAGGTTAATTACGACAGCACACTTAATATTGTTCCCATCGAAGTAAATGGCAGTTTTGTCATTTTATGTAATAGAGGAAGAATTACACTAATTATAATTTTATAATCCTCCCATTAGAGCAGCACAAAAGCAACTCCATTAAAACACATTGCTTAACATTAGATCCCATGCTGATAGAATCCATAAAATAAAACTTCAGATGTTCAAAACAAAAGATACATAACATGATGTTATACCATGCAATAGCTGTGCTTTTTCAGAGCTATTATAATCAATCTAATTAGGTAAAATTTACTCTTTTTCATATTTTAATCTCATAAAATCACACCATATCTCATACATTTTCTAAAATATACTGATTGGAATGCCTAAATTAACTGGTTTGGGTTTTTTTCCTAATGCAGAGATTTCAGCTTAATAAGGGAAGAAAGATCTCAGCATTAATATAACACATGAAAATTGTAACTGTGGGGATAAACAGATGACTGGGTAGTGTAGTCTTTCAACCTTTGACCATTTATTCTAATTTCTTTTTTTAAAAATCACCACTATTTTACCCCAGGATCACGCATAGATAAAGAAATAAATAAACACAAGTATTACCATGGCATTTGAAAAACAATTGTCTTTCCAGGTCTGGTCTTTGTGTTGCTCATCCACATGAGGACCCTTACTGCCCTTGCAAAGCGCTGCAGATAAGTGCAGTGATGGGTGAGAGGTTTCAGGAGCTACATTTGCACTCAAGTAATTTCATTGAAGTGAATGATGAAGAACTCAGCAAACTCAGCAGAAAATTTAATGACAGATTCTAAACACCTGGGTGTCCAGGTACAGAAGTAGGTCAGTATTACAACTCACATGAAAAAAAACCAACCAACCAAACCTAAACCCACACTCTGCAAATCTAATTTCATTATTTCAGCTATCATATGTAGAACAGCACTTTTACCAGTTTTTTAAACCAAAAAAACACTATAGAGATATTATTAGTAGATGGACCTGTCTACCCACAGTAATTGCACTGCCACACAAATTTTGTAAGATCTGTAGATTTGGAAGGACTCACATCTGTTGTGACGTCAAACCACGTTAAGATTTCTCCTGTTCAGTACTTCATAGTAATTCATTAATCTGGATATTTTTGGTTACACAGGTTTTCCTACCTCTAAAGAAATGGTAGCAATAGCAACTTTTTCCCTGCTAACTTGGATTTATCATTCCTATTCATTCTTTTCAGAATCACAAGTTTTTACAAACTCTCTCCTAGTGAAAACAGGACAGAAATAAAATGCATAATTCTATCAACATACCTGAGATTGAACAGAAGTTTCAAATTCACTTTTATAGTACTTGGGATGTTAAGCTCACACCCTGCATGTCAGTACTGCAATGTTTAAATACCATCTTTTCATATTTATACCTTAGCACAAAGCAGTGGGATAAATTTTGCAATGCATTCCCCATGCAAGCAAGGAAACTACAGTGTTTAATCAGAGGTGGGGTTTTTTTTTTCCTGTGTTTACTTTACAAAATGAGTACAGCTGAAGAATACTGAGTGTGGTGGTTTCACTGGGCCAGCAGCCAAACCCAGCCACTCGCTCACTCCCCCCACGCCCCACAGAAGGGTAGGGGAGAGAATTGGAGGGGCAAGGGTAAGGGATCACAGGGTGAGATAAAACCAATTTAATCATTGAAATAAAATAAAACTTAAAATAATAATGATAATAAAATAATAATAAAATATGCAAATGAGTGACACTCAGTGCCATTGCTCACCACCCGCCCACCAAGCCCGGCCCGTTCCCAGATCACGATCCCGCAGGAGCGACAATCCCGACCCGAAACCGCAATCCCGGGAGAGCCAGAGCCCGAGTGAAAGCCAGAGAGAGCAAGAGAGGAAGAGCCCCTCATGGATCTCCTGCCCATGGGGGACAGGAGATGGAATAGCCCCTTGGCAGAGCCAAATGCCCATTTATCTCATTAATTTTAATATTTATTGCGCCCCCAGACCTTGCACTTGTAGACTAGCAAAACACAAAGTCCCTCGACTTCCAGCGACAATTGAAAACATCACCATATTATCAAAGTTCTTCTCATAACAAATCCCATCGTGACACCAAACCCCAGCACTATTCTAGCTACTAAAAAGAAACCCAGCTCTGTCCCAGCTAAAAACCAGGACACTGGGTTGTGATGAAACTTCAATGATCAAAGGAGCACTTGGAAATTGAATGGCCATCATTTCTCCTTGTAAAAATATGAATCCTACAATAAGTACTGGAAAGCTGCAGCTCTTTAGGAGCCTATAATGCTCCAGAAACATAAAACCAAGTGATATCTTCCTCTGCATTTCCAAAACATGCAATTCTTAGTACTTAAAAACGAACAAAACTGTTTACTGTTAATGGTACAAAAGGAACTAAAGAGCCTGAAAGAACATGGGCAAAAAGTCAGCACTGCTTTCAGGTCAGTGCCTGGAAGAAGCAGATTATGTGTGATAGAGGTTACCTTTCTTTCGCAATTAAAAGGTGAGGCAGGTTTTAGTGAAAGCTGAACGTTTAGATAAGGAAGAAAGGTGGCAAGGCAGCCTTGTGGGATTGCTGTTCCTGGAACTCATCCATCCATTCTCTAAATCCCCTCTCTAAAGAAGTTACTCAGCAATAATCTTATAAATCCTCTCCATACTACAATAAAAGTAAATTGGTGTCTTACTACAGCTCCCCAACAATCAAAGTAAATACCTCTCTGAGACTGGATCTTAAAAAAACCCCAATAAACAAACAAACAAAACGTTCTACGCTCGAGAGTCGTCAGGCATATGCAGAAGTCTTCTTTAATGAAGAATTCTTTAATAAATGTTCTCAAAGTGGCAGGGAGGAGTCAGAGAAAGAGTTTGAAAAGCAATTAGCATCATAGATTAGTCATGTATTTGAGACCAGAAGACAAAGATTCAGTTCTTGTCCCGATTCAGGGAAAACAGGTCTTGGACTTTTGTCCTTGACATCTCTGGTAATATTCATGTCACGGCTACCTTAGCTATTCCAGAACAAGTCCCTCTGTTTTACTGGCTTATCCTAATTTTTTTTCTTTGAAATTTCACAGATTTTCCTTAGCTTGGAAAAGTAAAGTCACAATTAATTATTTATTTTATTTAAGACACTAATATTCACCCAACTCTATCAGTTAGTTTAATGGAATTTCATGCAGGCTAAACTTAAACAGACAAATAGAGCTGTAAAAAACATACAAGCCTAATAATCTGTCCTGAAAACATTATCCATGGCAGCTATCAACGTGTCACTCTTGTGAGTATTGCTTTCAGGATGTTCTCTGCCTGTCCAATTATAATTGACTTGTGTATTGCTCTTTAAGATGTATTTTGAATTTTAATGGTATTTATATATTTAATTCTTTAACATACTAATTGCATTTATAAAAAGAAAAGACTACTGTAAAAAGAAAAGACTACTGTATAGAACTACGTTCCTTTTAAATACTTCCTGTTACCCACCATCCTTCCCTGTGACTCTCAGTGTGCTTTTGTAGTGGGCTTTAAATCTAAAAAGTGTAAGTCTTGAAAGGTAAATTTATGTGCATTCATAACGCTAAGCAGTATCTAATTAGATTTTTAAAAAAGCAACTGATAAAACATGTCTACTTCCTTTGTTGTTGCTAATATTTATAACTGGCACGTGGAATTTAATATGGATCATTACTTTCTCAGGATTTTACACATTAACTACAGTAATGGCATTACCCCAGTAGTTTTGGGTTGCTCAGAGGTAAAATATTTTTGAGTTGTACCTATTAGAAAAATTCCGTTCTTCACATTTGTCTTATTTTATAGAAGAAAACAAAGTCTTACATCACTGTAGTGATGTGTTAATTTCTGTGTTGGAATTATCTGTCTTTCAGTATGATTCTAATATTAGCCATGACATCATTTTTATTGAGCCAACCATCCCTAGTCTGTAAATATCTGCAAACTAGTCACGGATTTTAGAAAGCAGGCCATTTGTGTGTTTTGCTTTAGAACGTTTCATGCTTCTCCTTATTTATAAGTAAGCCCTCAATGAGATTAAAAAAAAATTATTGTTCCTCGGAAATTCACAACGCCAAATGACAACTCCCTAAAATATTTACAAAACAAACTATATTCCAGTATAGGAAGAATTCATTACTTTTGTGACTCTTTAAATATTTATTTTCTTTTTTTAATGCTATTTCAGGCTAGAATTTTCCTCTGATTGCAAGAAATAAACCTTATTTCAATAAAAAAAGTCAAACCTCAGGAAACCAAACTTACACAAAGGGTGTGTTATTTGTAAGCCCTCAAATTTTGAATAATAATCAATTTAGCTAGGCTAAAAAAAACATGCTATGTTTTCCAGATGTCATCTTTGATAAATATTATAATTTTCACTGTAATCCTTCAGAGACTTGTACCCATCTCAATTTTGTAAATATGAAATATATTACCAAAATCATTGGAAATAGGAACAGTGGTTGCAAAAAGACCTGCATGTATCTTTTCAAGACAAAAGTATTCACAGGCATGTAACAGGATTGTTACACTCATAAAAATACAACCCTTCCAAAAATACGAATAATATAGCATCTTAAAATTTAAATATGTCTTTGAATGTGTTTCTTTGGTACAATGTTAATTTTCTAACCCATTGTTGAAGATGCAAATAAATGCCCTATATAATTTCTCTGTGTAACCACTGATTCTTTTCTCTAAGACTTACTAAAAAATGAGACTCTATCTTTGACAGAATCCCACAAAACTTTATATGAATTATGCAATGTGGTGACAAGTTTTATTGTTTCTTAGTTCTAACTGAGTATTTTCTAAAATATGAAAACTTGTGGGAGAACAGGGTGCAGAAATCTTTCTACATGATACAGATCTCAAAATAGCATAATAAAAAAAAAAAGAAGAAAGGAAACGACGAGAGAATAAAAGCCCTGAACTCCTTCAGGCTTAATGATATCTGTGCTACACTTAGCAGTTTTCTTTAACAAGTTTTCTTTCCACTATGTGGCATTGAATAATACTTACCACTATTTAAAGCCTAGGCAGTGTGAAAACTGTTGAAAGAAGCTAATATACAAAGCTAACTAAACTGGTAAGGCCGTAATGATTTAAACTATCATTAGAGAAGAAAAAAAATCTCCTCTTAGAAGCATGCTTTATAAATACCACACATTTTTTCCAGCTTCATTCCTTTTAACTAAGAAATTCTACCAAAGTTGTACACAACTTATGCCAAGTCGGATCTGCCCAGAATAAATATATTTAACTTGCACTACATACGCTGCTCCAGTTATTGATGTGATATTGATATATCACATTTTGATATGATAAACTAAAAGGATTTAGTATGGACAGTACCGGATGAGAGATCATTGATTTGAAATCTACCATAAGACGCTATATAAACACCAGTGATGACTCAATTATATTGTTGTAAATAGTGTTCCTTAAAACAAAACAAAAAAGTGTGAGGGGTGTTAATATTAAATGTTTAACAACTTTACCAAGCTGTGCACATGACAGTAGTGACAGAAATTAAAAAGCAAATACCCTCTCACAATGAAATTCCCCCCAACTTACTTCAAGATTACACAGTTGATGAAAGTACAGCAAGTTCTAATTTCTAGAGGGAATAATGACTTGTAGTTGCAATAATTTAAGGAATAATGTACCCCAACTGTACTTAATAAGGCTATAATTCCATCAAAGGCTTCCGGGGACATCATAAACCACGCGAGTGAAACTTGAGTGGTTTCCTCATGTCACCAGAAGGCTGAAATGGAATTATAGTTTTAATTTATATTCATTTTGAAGGAGCCTTATTTAATATTGCACATTGATCATGATTAATGCCTTTGGAACTGCCAAAAACTATTAGCTGTATTCATGGCCTTTGGAAGCCACCAAAAGTCAATTATGCCACTGACTAGTGATTCTCAGAAATCCCTTTTTTTAAGAGCCGTGGCTTAGTCAGCATGAACTTGTACAATTATGGTAAAGTTAACATCAGTTTGGTCATATATTTTTATTGCCTTTCTCCTTCATACGGAGTGAAAATGGGAAGTCTTTCCTCTGTCTAAGTGCATAGCTCTTTATTTGAAGTTCACTGCAAATTAAGGGGAAAATTAATTGGAAGCATTTGGTTAACTTAATCACTGAACATCACTGAATGAATATGGTTTTATTAAAGGGATTTTTCAGTTAAATGCCAATAATTTGTCCACATCATATGTGAGTTAAATGTATGGGGAGAAGGTTTATAAACAGCAGGGAATTCTTTTTGATGAAAGACTGCAGGTAATCTGTTTTAAACAGAGGATTATATGGAATAGTTTAGCCCACAGACAAGAGAGTTTTGGCATGGGAAAAAGAAGGGGAAATCTAGTTCTTAAATAAGTTGTGGAGCAAAGTTACTAAAGGTAAAATAATGTTCAAATAATCTCCTGGTTACTCAGAGAGTTCTCTCTTCCTCTCCTACACTATGGAGTAGGATTTGGTTATGGTTATAAGAACATAAGAAATTCCTTACTTGGTCAGACCAGTGGTCCACCTAACCCAATAATCACTCCCTAATAAAGGAGAAAACAAATGAGTATTAGGGAGCCTGACCAATTTCTGTGGAAGTTAAAGAGTACATTCCCATATATTTCCCATAGTATTCATTTATGGGCATATTATCCTTTAATTTTCTGGTCACTTTTTTTGGACTTAATGATGCTGTCTGCCTCCACAGCCTCTTAAAACAGAAAGTCCCATTTAAGTCCCCACTGCTTAAAGGACTGCTATTGAAAAATGTGTGATCTAATACAGGGATCTAATACAGCAGGAGATGCCTGTATTTAGATCATGGCATTAAGCCAAAATGTTTATATGCATCAGAAAACCTGCCATAAAATGTATTTCCTTGGAGATGACATTGTGTCAATTTCTGATATTCCTAGTGATGAGTAGATGATTCAATTTATACTGTTGAAAAGAAAATACATTGTCAGTGTAATCTCAGCTCCTCTTTACAACAAGATATTCCAAGTAGAGGATTTATATTTGTAACCTGTTAAAATCAGATACAGAGAGAAATAAATCACATACAACTCCTACTGAAAGTCTTTTGGCCAATTTAAAAGGTGGTGGTACTGCAAATTTGCCTTCAGAGCCAAAACCATGACAACCTAGTACTCAGTTATATGGAACTTTTGAGCAAGATAAATATATATTCTACAGGCAAAACTGAAAAAGTAGCATCAAATGTTAAGGAAAAAGAAATGCAATGTTGTCTGCTTCAAGCATAACGATCCTATTTGGCTTTTGGAAGAAGATGTTCTCAAGCCCAGGACCCAACTCAAAAGGCTACCTTTGAAGAACCACTCTATAACAGCTGTAATATTCCAGCATGGACCAGCAAAAGTCAAACTAGGTGGCAGGTTTTCACATGATATGTGAAGACAATGTCCCTTGGCATGTGATGCTTTGAATGTTGAGGGCTTACAATCCTTCAGAGAGTGCTGGAACAAATGAAGGGAAGAAAAATCCAACCAGAGTACTTAAAGCAAATCTTGCTGAGGAAGTCACAGAGACAACAAGTTTTGAAGGCCAAGAAAAAATTCTCAGGTTTAATACTATAGGGGTATCTTGTTCTCGGAGTCTTCCCTAGGCATTTGGTCTTGGACAATATCATATGCACTGTTCACCTGAAAACATCCAGCAGAGCTGCTGTTAGACCTCTCCCTCCCCCCAACAAACTCTAAATCCCAGCTTTGCTTCTTTAAACGGATAGGAAGTTTTTCAATTTCCACATGTAACACTTGCAATTAATGCCAAATTGCTCCTATGTTCCATCCTTCTGTGGAGTCTAGAGCAACTCTTAATATTGCCGGTACTCATTTACCACTGTTTCATAAGTGGTCACCTCTGCCTAGCTTCTCTGAAAAATTCACCAAATTCATCAAAAATTAAAATTCCTCAAAACCAGCCCATGTCAAAAATAAAGCTGCCCTCGGAATATTTTTCTTCTTATTAGCAGCCAATGTTTTAAGGGAAACGCTGTCTGAACCTGGAATATTTTTCTTCTTATTAGCTCTTTATTAGCTCTTATTAGCTCTTCTTTATTCTCTTAAAACATTAGCCAATGTTTTAAGGGAAACGCTGTCTGAACTTGTCTAGGTTGCTTTCTTTTTTTAGAGAGTTTCAACATTTGAGGGGTTTTTAATTGCTCCAATCCACCACTCAGGATACTTTAAACAATAATAATCTCTTTATGCTCTTTTAGTATGTGTTCGCAAGTTGGACTACAAGAAAAGGTGTCCTCAGAATTTATCTACTTCATTCTGTACTTCCTCCAATCCACTACTCAGGATACTTTAAACAATAATAATCGCTTTATGCTCTTTTTACTATGTGTTCTCAAGTCGGACTCCAAGAAAAGACATCCTCAGAATTTATCTACTTCATTCTGTACTTCAGTTCCTATTGAATAACAAAATGCATTTCTCCAGCCATCTCTAGATGTTCTTTCTCCAAAATGAAGATATTTAATAAGCATAAAATTCTGGATACACAGGTACAAGTACAAACAATCAATGAAAAAAAAAATGTACCTACACAGAAGAAGTGGTCTGGCATAAAGGTAATTTGCATGTGCAATTCTTTTGTGATCAATAGGTGAAAAATAGCAATGAGTTCTAGAAGTCTGAAATGTGTATAAAATTGTAAAAGATTTATATCCAACTGGATATAAGAAGAAACCTTTTTTTCACCATGAGGACAATAAAGCATTGGAGCACATTGTCCTGAGACATCGTGCAGGTACCTTCTCTGAAGGTTCTCAAGATGTGACCAGATCAAGCCCTGAGTGACCTAGGGTGACGTTGAAGCTAATCTGGCATAAGCACAAGGATGGACAGAAGACTTCCTGATGCCCCTTTATCTTAGGATAGCATGTTGTTATGTCTTAGGTCCCTGTAAATAAATAAATTGAAAAAATAAATTGAAAAAATAAAATAAAAAATGCAACAAGCAATTTCAAAAGTCTGTTACCTAATTGTCATCAGATGCAATTTTTTTCCTTGTTAAGAACAAAACAGGGAGTGGTTTTGGCAAATCATTGCAGCACTGAGCTCCATTTACCTAGACACTGCCTTTGCCAGCTATTGATTTCTATTAGTTTCTCTGCTGTACACCTAAATTGGAAATAAATAAGTTCACTAAGAAGAAATTGCTTTTTTTTTTTTATTCCTGGAATGATTTGTAAAATGTTTTCCACTTTTGAAACTTTATTCCTAATAAAAATACGCCATAAAAGAGAAAGAAAAGGAACAATTGGTAAATTTCAATAGTACATTTGTTAATATTATTTCAATGAGCTGTTAACTGTGAATATTTATTACATTAGACTAAAAATGGTGCCAGCTTAAAAGAAAGAGAAAAATAATAGGATTTTGTTGTGCGTGTTCATTGATAAATCTCATAACTTATTTTCTAATTTTATGTGTTGCAATTTTTGTCTCCAAATCTTGTTATAACCTTTTTTAATAAAAGTTTTTGAGATTTCTCGTTAATTGATCTCTGGAGAATTCACAGTTTATACTTCCCATACATCTCAGCTTAATCTAATTGACCATAAATTGAGAGAAAATAGTTTTCCTCTCTCACAGTCTGTTATTTGTCTCACAGAGCCACAACCACAGATAAAGGATCTTTAAATCTCTCCAAAAGTTCAGTGTTCTCAGGGCATCATCAGAACCCATTTGTACAAACATAGACTTGTCTCAATTAATTAATGAATTCAATCTGCAACAGGTACTGCTGGCATCTCCCATATTTCACTAACTCAACAGAACTCTGTATGTTTCCTGTTAAAGGATATACACCTTATACAGGTTTTTTAATCCATCGTTAAAAACATTAGTGCCCAACTGAGTGAAAAATACCTGTCAGTAACATCCCCAAAGACGGAGTTGCCTGAAGGGCTACAGGAGACGTACTCTTTCATTTAGAGATATATGCAGCTGCAACTCAGTAAACTCTTCCTACAACACAGGAGTAGCCGTGGTATTTTCTTATCAGGGTTAGGGATTTGAGATGAGTTATTCAAAAGGATTCTGAAGGCCTTGGATACATATTCCCCAGAAAAATCTACAAATTCTTGAGAAACTGATCTCTCCAGATTTATTTTTATTTTAAATGCAGCCTTTACTCTTGACACAACTCTGTATTTTTCTCAAGTGCTTTCTAGAATACTTCTTTTTCCTGGAGTCTGAATGTGATGAAACCTGAGGTGTTCAACACAAGCACTTTGTTTTGTTTTTTGAGGGTTTTTTTCCTTTTCTTTACATTGTAAGGTAAAGAGTCACACAGGTTTTGTTTTACTCATATGCAGGGGTGTTCTAGTTCTGAATAACTTTTACAGGCTACAGATTTCTAGATATTATTAATTACATTTCTTTAAACTTATTAAGTCTGCAAACTTAAGAATATTTTAAAAAGTGAGGTTGGATGCAGAATGAATTACAATTTATTTTTATTTCTTTTTTATGAAACTGTTTTCTAAAATTTAATATTTATTTATTTAATATTTTTATCTTTACAGGAATTAATTTTCTGATAATGTTTTTAGTGTTTTAAAGAATGCAGGTAACAGATTCAGGAAAAAATATTTCCACCCTCTGAAACTCTTTAGTATAATCTACTGCCTCACAGCATAATATATGTATGAACTATTTCCATTGCCTCTTTTATTTAAAAAAAAAAAAAAGAAAAAAGAAATTTTCCCCTCCTTACCTTACTTTACCTTTCCCATCTCATTGTTCCCTAGTACTTTCAATTCAGAATATAATCCTCATATAATTTCACTCTAGATTTGAATTCAGTGTCTGGACAGATCTATCCATAAAGGAAGCAAATGTGCACACCTTTCATACTAAGCTTTATAAAGGCTTCTTATTGACAACGTTGTCAGGTATTAGGAAATAAACTGTATGTAAGGTTTTCTCCAGTGACACTCCTTCAGCAAAAATTTATTTCTTTACTTGCTCCAGAGATTGGAGTCTGACTCAGGACATACACTGAGCCCATTTCTCTGTTGTACTATACAGACTCAGCTTTTAGGATACCAAAAAAACCTGATATCTATGGGATGCAGATGAAAGAAAGAGAAACAGCAGCATATGTCTTTTCCTCCACTCCATCCAGCTCCTCATTAATTATATATATATCACTCCAGTTTATTTGTTGGTGGTGGTTTTGTCAATTAAGTCATTTCCAGCTTCTAGCTTTCCCCTACTCTGTGGGGAATACAGTAGTTAACAAATATGGCCCCATGCTAGCCAAAAAAGAAAGTAAAAGGGAAAGGCAGGTGCTAGATTCCTCTGCCAATGTCCAGACTGAGATGAAAGGCAGCATTTCTCATTCAAAGAAAAATAATAATTTAAAAAAAAAAAAAAAAGTTGATGATATTCTACAAACCTTACCAACCCCTACAGTTTTCAGTAAAACTGATGTCCTTGTCAGCTTCATTGTTAAGAGCACTGGATATTTGTTCAGCTGCACAAATCTGGAGTAAAAGATTGTGGGTTCAATGAAATGGCATTTTCCAATTAAAATGTGTTTTGCTGGAAGTTCCCCAAGCTCTGCCAAACACTCTGGTTATACATCCTATGCAAACCAGAGATTTGCATCATTTTTTGCATGACAAATTTTTGGATGCATAAGACTTAGGGGAACAAAGCTTTTCAAGGTGAACATTACAGAAAACCCAGTGCTTTTTCTTTCTCCCACAGGCTTTCCTGCAGGCATGGATAATAGGGACATTAGTTATTAAACTGGCACCGAGTCTCTCTCTATTTCTCTATAATTTTCAAACAAGTTAATTAAAGTACATTTATATGGCAGCTAAATAGAAGGTAACTTGAGTCAGAGGAAACTTCAGCACTATTTTTTTTTTAATAAATCCTCTTGAACTTATAAATGTCTTCACTGTCTATTCAAAGGTGCAAATTCCTACCTTTTTTTTTTTTCAAAAACAGAGCAAATAAGTAATAAAAATAAGGTGGGATTTCATTTTCCAAAATTCTGTATTATAATTGTAAACAAGCTCAAGAGAAGTTATTTTATAGAGTTATAATTCATAAACAATGGAAAGGTAAATGAAAATATCCTTCTGAGATTAAGATCAGAATAACAGCTTATCACATAGTTCATGGGCTGAGACGTGCAAAGGCACCACTATTAGGTACCTCAATCTACTTTTGGCTGAAGTGAGATGCAGGTGAACAAAGAAAACATTTCATCCTCAGCCTCTTGCTTTCTTTTGGGACAGATGTTCACACCATTGCAAGTGCATCTTCTAGATCCAGCTCTATCAATGACAGAAAGCTCTGGGTGCTGCTGGTACACAAAATCCCTGGTAGTCACAAGTACACTAAACTTAGCCACATCCATTTGTGCCGCTCAAGACTCAAACCCAAAGTGTTAGGGCTCACTTATGCAGTCAATTTTTATTGCCGTTTCCTTTGTGTCTGCACTTAACCAACAGCAACACAAGACAATATAGCGTGGCTCAAGAAGAGGAGACTGAGAGGAGATCTCATAGTGGTCTAGAACTTCCTCCCAAGGGGAAGAGGAGGGGCAGGTGCTGATCTCTTCTCTCTGGCCACCAGCGAATGCCAGGAGCAGAGGCAATGGCAGGAAGATGTGGCAGGGGAGGGTGAGGTTGGCCATGAGGAAAAGGTTCTTGAGGCAGAGGGTGGTGGAGCACTGGAACAGGCTCCCCAGGGAGGTGCTCGTGGCACCCAGGCTGACAAGATGCCAGCAGCATTTGGCCAACATGTGCCCTCAGGGACATGGTCTGAATGTTGGGCTTGTCCTGCGCAGGGACAGGAGTTGGACTCCATGAGCCTTGTGGGTCCCTTCCAACTCACAACATTCTATGATTCAGGAGAATATTTAATTCAACAGATCTAGTTTTATAGATTTTCTTAGATTTTTCTTTTCTCTTTATTCTGGTAAACTCCATGAAACTCTGTTATTGATAAACCACAAATATGGTGTTTCTGTGAAGCTAACAGTCAGAATTGGTTTATTCTTTTATATCCCAAAAGACTGTCGTAGAATATTCTACCATAAAAGAACTTGGATCATATGTTACCATTGATTTTTAGTCATAGTTCTTCATTGAGTTCAGTGGGGAGTTGTCATTAAGCATCTCTGGCATAAAATGGCCACTTATATCAGGTTTTTTAGGAAAAAAATTAGTTAGTGAAAATGATCAAAATAAGCATCAAGAACTTTGCTCCATATTGTGAGCAATTGCAATAACAAAGTTATCGCTCCTGTGCCACAGAGTGATTGCAGCATGAAACAACTATTTTTTTTATTATTTTTTTTTTTTAATAAACATCGCTCCTCAGGAGCTAAAAGCAGACAGATTAAACCATGTGAATTTGGTTTACTTTCTGCAGAACCAAAAAATAAAATCTTCACAGCCTGGTGTTTCTCACTGTAAGAGCTATCTTGAGGAGAGAAATCATTTTCCCTATGGTAGCTTAAAAAGAAGATTTGCTCTCCTTGAATTAGAAAAATATTTACAGGATGTAAAAAGCACATAGCCCTAAGTATATCTCCCTGTCACAGCTTTAAGAGAAAAAAATAGAGAGAGATGAGTCAGGATAATGTTTTGGGTTTTTTTTTTTTATACCCATTGTTGGATGCTCATTCCCTAAAGATATCTGTGCATGATCTCAGATCTACTGGAGGGAGAATTTTAAATTCTGAGGTCAAGAAAGACACTTTTTTTAAGAAATAAACATGATGTACACTCTTTAGAATTTGGATATAAATGTCCCTTATGCTGTAGTACCAAAAAACCTCATGCAATATCATTTATCACTTTTATCACTATCCTATTTTCTGAGCAGTTTATAATACTTAAAGAACACACTTACTCACAGGCGGCAAGTTATTATCTGTCCCCATTTCCTAGATAAGAAGGAGGATTAAAATAGGATCTACAAGAAATTTGTGAAAGACGATGGTGTAAAACTTGAGAAGTTTTCCCACTTCTCATATCATGACTTTAACCATGGAGCTGTGCCTTTTTCCCATTAGCAGTTCTAATGTTTATCTGTTTCCTTATTCTGTTATTCCCTACTCTAACTCAACAATTTAGTTAGTAACATACCTGATCTGGCTGGTGGTTTGCCCATGAGACTTTATGAGCTCCTTTTCTCTCTTGGCAGGGCTTGGAGGTGTTTCTTGACTAGCAATCTGATGTTTCTTGACTAGTCAAGCACTACGGATAAGGAAATCACATCAGTCCCGGCTGCCTCTGCTCCAGCGTACATTTGATCTGAACATCTTTTCATCCTTCACTTTTGCTACTTAGCTTTGCTTTTGCAGTGAGCTTGTTCTAGATATGATTTCCAATAGTCGTGTTGAGATCTGAGGTTGTTGTTCAGTCTTTGCACATCAGAATGCACTCTCATGAAAGACCTGGTCTCATTGTCTCACTTCAGTGCTGCAGAGTTCATTTCTTTGATGATCTGAACGTTGTTCGCTTTAATTTTTGCCTTCACAAACTGAGCTGGAGCCTCACTGCTGGCTGGCCAAGGAGAGGAAGATGGGCCTGCTGCTTCTCAATGGAATTGTGTGAGGATGGCAATTCTGTTAGGAAAACAGGTTTCTCTTTCTGAAAGATTATTACTTCCTGAAAGAATTTAGTCCTCACTTTGCACTTTTCCTGAGTGCATTTATCCCACCTTGCTTGCCTTGTAGAGACGTGCTTTTCATGAGAATTGTTGCAAAAGAATGATGAGGCATTGCTCTTCTAGCTAATCAGCTGTCCTTGACATCATCTTTCTAGAACACTCAAAAACTTGATTTTAAAGTCCCTTTATCCTCAGATTTTCTTCAATAGTGTTTATGGACTTCAAAATTTAAAATGTAAGAAAGAACATCAACAGTCTTAAAATGCCACCTGACTTCCTATGAGACAATGGCATGTGGCACAGGGCAATATGCCAGACTACCTCATTCTTCAAGATTAGCAGTTAAACCAGAATCCCTGAAAAGTTTTAGAAAGCTATAAAGAAATACGAAAGATGACTTAAGTAATGTTCCAAGGAAACAAGTTTTGAATTTTTCAAAGCTTTTTGGCAAGTGTTTTGTGCTTGGTTCTAATTCTATTTTCTTTTTTTTAATATATATTATGCCATCAAAGCAAGTCAGTTCCACAATATCTTCTTTGGTCTCCCTCTGACTTTGATATTCTCATGGTAGGGTCAGCTCTAAGAACAAAAAGCTTCCTCCAAAGACAAAGTTTTATCATTTCCTCTAGCTTTGCTGACCCAGAAAAATTCTAGAAGAGCAAGTAATATGAAAAAAACAGGCATTTAGAGCACAGAAAAAAGTACAGATTCCAAGACAGAAATGCAGTCAAGGACAGAGGCATCACTAAGGAATAAGGAGGAAGGAATTGTTGGAAAAAAAAAAAAGGTGTCCAAAACAATTAAGGCCTGCAGATAAATCAGGGAATGGAATTAGGGAAGGGATTTATTTTGAAAGATTTTTTTCTCTGCACCCCTTACCCCACACTTTAGATTAAAGCAGCAAAATGGAATGCATTGATAAAATACATGTGAATCTCACATGAAAATATCCGTGACCAAGCAGAAAAGTCTTTCAATAAGGTTTATGTTCTTGAGGTATAGATATAGTATTAAAAATGTCTTCCTAAAACCCATATAATTTCTGCTTCAGTGATAAAAGTGACACTGATGTCTTCAGTTTTGCTGTTAACATATTCAGGCAGTTTCATACAGTTTTCTGCCCATTTGACTTCTTTCAAGTTACCTTTGATTTTTTTTTTTTAAACAGGCAACAAAACCCAGGCATTTCTTACAGATTTAGTTACAGAATATGTAATACTTCATCATCTTAAGCAGGCTACTCAGTCTAGCTAAAGAATGTTGTTGCTTTTTCAGTGTTTGTGCAGCTACACTAGATCTGACCTAAAACTCATTTAAATGAAAGACATCTATTGAATCCATGGGCTTCGGGGCATAAACCAGTCAGCCTTTCACTGACTCACTGAAATGCTGTACTCAGATATATGATTCATGTTTCCTTCCAGTGCCTTGGACTTGAATGTGGTTATTCAAGGAGTTAGTAATCACAGAGCCAGTATTTTATAAGATATGAATGTTATAAGAATGCAGATATATCAACTCAGTACTGTTCTTTCTGAACAGAATGTTGTATTTTTTAACAGTGCAATTCAGTTTCAAAACAGAAATGAAAGAAAAAAAATCAAAAAGACAACATAAAAGCTGTGTTAAAATTGCAGTGCAAACCTGGAACCTGCAAGTATAAGCATTCACAATCATTGATATTAGGAAAACAAGACAGGTAGGTAAGGTGTTAGTTTGTAACCTCAGATAAAAAAAAAAAGTTGAAGAGAGTTCAATAGAGAAGAAATCTATGGATCAGTTTTTTTAATACATTGATACCATTGACATTACCATCAGGCTTCACCAGAATCACTAGAATAGCTAGATTTGTATAAAGTGAGAGTTTCCATGCAGTAAAAATAACTTTAGACTAGAATGGCTGAAAAGATTTTCTATGAGTAGATACCTGGCAGCTTTGCTTTGTAGTGGGCTATGCAAAGAGTATGAAGGTCAGAGAAGAGGATAGAGAGAATATTAACAGGGAAATTAATAGTTTTATGAGTTTGACAGAAAGGTTGTAAAGATAGTATGCACCGTGGTATGCAGTACCTACTGAAAGTCATAGTTAATGGTTAAGAGTAGATAACATATAGCATATATATTGTGCTCCACAGCTTCAAAAAACTACGCAGACATAAATTAATTACATCCAGGATTTTAAGTTCTCTGTTTAGACATGTAGACTCCTCTTAGAAGGTTTGGTGTAACACAGTTGATTATATTTACTTACAAAATAAGACAAACAACAGCAACAATATCACTAGGTTTGTGAATTAGCTAAGCACCATTATCCCTCTTTGGTTGATGGAAAAGCTGAGGTTTAACTATCAGGAAATTTCTGCAAGGTATGCCAATGACACAGCTGAAGTTAAATTTTAGGAACAGCCTATCTTTGGACATTTATTTTCTGTCTGCAAAGTAAATCTAAGGAACAATATGATTTTGTGAGACAAATATATTTAAATTAAAAAGTTTGCAGTCATGATATTTCTGTTCTCGGAACATTTCCATCACAATAGTGTAGTTTGCTGATATTTGTTTGAAACCTACATCATAAGCAGTTTTGGGGTATGGGAAGAGCCATGAGAAAAACATTCATCATAATATGGCCAGAGAACAGACCAATTCAATAGCAACTTTTAATTTATCTGTTTGGTGCTTTTTAAAAGCTTTTTACTTATTATCCATCTTCTCAGCTTTTCAAATTCAGCTGACACACGTGGCCACAATAAAGTCTGACGTGATGCAGAGATGTCCACCAGAGTCTGCAGAGATCCTGTAATAACATTAGTCCCACTTAGGAGTTAACTCAGAGGCCTGATGATAATTAAAAATGTCAACATCATTAAATATTTCATTTCTCAAATATGAACGAAGAGGTTGAGTCACATATTTGCATAATTTACATAACAGCCATCTAATTTTGGTGATTGAATTGATGACACCTGGGACATCTGAGCTTCTGGGTTTTTTCTCTCTAGTCCACAAAGAGTCAGATGAAGAGAACTTTTCAGATCTTATCAGTATTTGGAAGCTCCACTACGGGTATTCAAATCCAAAAATCTGAGAGAGCACAAACAATCTTATTGTGGTTATTCATATCATTTGTTTTAAGTGTGATGGCAGCTGATATGGATGGAGCACCAAGAGCTTTTCTCACTTTATTGTTCTCACCTGACTTCTGCTAGAAAGATAAATGGCAATGTTGTCAGTCAAAAATATTTTAATATTGTTTTCTCTCTCAAGTGGGACTAAATGATATTACAGCATTGCATCAATTATCTTATTACAGCCTAGCTTTTAAGAACAGTAAATTGGGTTCTCAAAAACGAACTCAGTTCCACAGAAATAACAGTGTAATCATTAACAGTGCAGCCTGGTAACTTCCTGTTTTACTTTATTGCATCACTAATTTGCAAAATTGTCCCATTTGTAAACCAGAAATAGACAAGGATTTGAGCCAAGACTTTCCATGGTGTAGCTAACTTAATTAACTCTGTTTTGAACCTTTTGCCACATAACTTAAAATACTAAATCTTACAAGGTTTGCATTATAAATGTGTTTCTGGTGTTGGCAGATTTAGTTTTGGGGATGGATTTTTTGCATTTTACTTTTGCATGAATATTATAATATATAGACCTAGAATTTTGTTATTAAGTAGTAAATTGCTTTGCTACAGTAGCTCTAAAAAATTAAAAACCAAAATGGCCTAGGATAAAATCTTGACTCGTGGGAAATGCAACTATCATGGGACAAGAGGGGAGGTCTTCTCACAAATTAATAAATAGCTTAAATGGTAGGATTAAGTGATCAGCTTCAACAAAAGTAGAGGTTTAACAGTGGAGTCCCTCAGGGAGCTCTGCTGGGATATCTACTGCTCAGCATAAATGATCTAGAAAAGGAAGTGAATAATGAGGTGACTAAGTGTTCTGAGGAGACAAAATTCTTCAAAATAATAGTTATGAGAACTGACTGCTAAGAGTTTCAGCAGATTTCTGGGTATTGATCAACTACAGGGCAAGGAGCAAATGAACGTTGCTGCTGATAAATGTAAGGTAATGTACATGAGGGAAAAAGCTCATCATTAGAAATGCACAGTGATGGTCACTAAACAAGATAATTCAGGAGAGATATTTAATTGTCATTGTCCATAACCCTTGGAAAGCATTACTAACCCAATACGCAGCGACAGGCAAAGGCTAAGTAGAATGATAAGGAAAAAACATCTAAAAAAGAGAGTAAAAGATATCATCATGATGGCATCACGTACAGTCATGATATAGGCCATCCTGAATTACCAATTCATTCCAGTCTCCTCAACTGTGAAACAAAACTGACACAAAGGTGGGGGTAAAGAAACACGTAGGACCATGATAATGGCTTGGCAGAGTGAACTCTTAGGTATTTAAAATCATCAACAGAGAGCAAAGAATGATTATTTATGGTTTTTCATGACAGAATTAAAAAACATCAAGTTAGTAGACAGGGGCATTAAAACAAAAGTACTTCTATTTTCAGTACAGTGACTATCTTGTGGAGTTCATTGCCTTAAAATGCTTGGATCTGAACTGGGTTTGAAATCAGACTAGCCCACACCGTGGAAGAGAGGCTTTGGTGGTCTACCCTGACAATGCTCAACTACAGCCTCTAGAGCTCAGACACAGGGTGAGGGAAGGCAGAAGAGAAACCCTGAGAGGTGCTACTTTGTCCTTTTCATGTGTCAAAAGCAGAAAGACTGGCTAGATGAAAGTTTCAGTCTAAGTGTTTTTATAATCTTGGGCAGTTTATTTCTTGTTCTTGCACTTCTGCTTCTCACCTGTGAAATGGGGCTAAAAATACATACCACCTTTAGTTTGGGAGCACATTATGATTTGAGATTTTCCATAATGTCCTTAAAGATGCTTGAGGTACACAGGTTGCAGGCTCTAGTTTTGATTGCAAAAATACTCTGACATTTGCTTATGATTAAATGATTTAGAATATCTTCTAAATAAGGTAGAGGCAGTTTCATCTAGTTATAGTGACTTCTACAGAGCAATGACATTGGGTGGAAATGGTATTGACATGTTCATTCTACACTTCCTCATTTGTATTTATTGAGAGGAGGACTGCCAACATCCTCACTGGGCCAGCCTCTGGCCCAATATGAAGAAATCTATAAAAATCACAATTCAACTGCATTTTAATATAAATAAATGGCTAGCATTCTGCTATTCCTAGGAGAATTTAACTCAAGTGGTTTTCAGACTCCTCT